>NW_020940355.1:21063702-21147676 GCF_900497805.2 Vombatus ursinus | reverse complement strand
GTATATTTCATTGCCTTGCCTGGTTTAGGGTTGTTAATTTAACACTATGCAAGCACCTAGTCTAGCCCCTTCATGGTATAGATGAGCAAACTGAGGCTCAGAGAGATTAAATGATTTACTCCAAGTCATACAACAGTTTCAGAGCTGGGAGCCTAGTCCCAAGTCTTCTGACTCCCAATCAGGTATCCTTTCTTTACTAGGCCATACTAGAGTTAAAAGACAGTTGGTGAAGTTATGTCTTTTGCATCAGTTGCCTCTAAAGGCATCTTGCTCAAATTAGCTTCTTCTCCACCTTCCCCCTGTTCTTCCTGACCATTTGGCTTTCCCTGCTGCCTCCATTGCCTAGCTTACACTGTCCCCTCTGCAGACAGCTCAGGGCCAGTGCAGACACTTTTTAAGAGGAGAGCTGAAAGGGCCCTCCAGGGCAGTGAAGACTGCTGAACCTCACTGTGAATATCCCAGTGGTCCTGGATGCTCTTTCTTCCCCTCTGAGGCTCCTTTGCCTTGCTTGCAAAATTTAAAACTGAGTTTGGAAATGCATCAGTGACTACCTGTCCATAGCCAACCAAATATCTTCGAATGTTATTGTTGAGTTGGATGAAATGATATTTAAACAAGTCCTCCCTTATGTCAGATGATCCGAGTACCAAAGAAGTGGGAAGTAAAGTATTAACTTATGGTCAAGG
Source organism: Vombatus ursinus (assembly GCF_900497805.2). NCBI lineage: Eukaryota > Metazoa > Chordata > Mammalia > Diprotodontia > Vombatidae > Vombatus > Vombatus ursinus. The sequence continues at coordinate 21,146,990 of NW_020940355.1, read as the reverse complement.
AGAAGCTTCTGAGAGGTTGATATGTAAAATTAGAACTAAAAGGGACCTTAAAGACCATTCAAGGCTTTCCTTTTACAGATAAGGAAACTGAGGACCAGGTTCCACAGGGAATAAGTGCAAAGGTGGGATTTAATCCCAGTTCTCTGACTCCAGATTCCCTGTCCATTTTGCCACGCCCGATTCCCTCTCCCTATTTGGGACCTTCATGAAGCAGAAGATCATATTAGCTCTTTTAGCTTCTATGACATGCCGGTTGACTCATATTTACTTTATGATCTGCTAAAACCTCAGATCATAGGATTATAGATTCAGAGCTAAAAAAGAATCTCAGAGGGCATCTAGTTCAGCTCTCTCATTAAGGAAGTCACACACAGATCTGGTGTACATTGTTAAACTATAGGGAAAGCAGATCTTAGAATAACAGGTTCCCTGACTGCTTGTATCAAACAGATATTTCCAGCTCCTCATTAGCTTCAGAATCCACAGCTGGAATAGAAGTGGGTATCCCACTGCTTCGTGAGCTGAATGACAGCTTAATACCCAACTTATCCACCACTGTCCAGCAACAAAATCTAGACATATGTGACCTGGGAGGGCTTACAAGACTATTTCCATGTAAGGAGGTGATGTGACATAGTAGATAGAACATTGAATTTGGAATAGAGTTGTGTTGGCAAATGTTTAACAACTGGCTGTATGACACACTTTTAAATGTAATATGTGTTAGTGCTTTCTCCATCACTTCCTTAAGTCTAGAAATCAACAGTTGCATCAATTGCTGATTTCTGATTTAAGTGCTCACACTGAAAATTTAACAATCAGCCAGGTCGAGTTGGCTCTAGCACATCCCTGATTTGGAGTCATAGCACTTGGCTTCTGATTCCATCTCTGATATTTTCTTAGCCATAGGGGATCATAGATTTAGAGCTTGAAGGGATCTTGACTCTAAGATCTCATTTTATAGATAAAGAAGGTCTGGTGCGGTGCCTTGCTAAATATCCTACTGCTAATAAGTGTCTGAGGCAGGATTTGAATTGAGATCATCCTGATCCCAAGTCCAGCACTCAATCTAGCATAGACCATGAGCAAGTAATTTAACTTTTGTGGGCCTTCGTTTCCTCATCTCTGTACCTTGTATAGGGGCTCCACCATGTCTGAAATACACATCCTCTTCACCTTCATCTGTTGCACTGTCTAGCATCCTTTAAAGTACAGCCCCGTCTGCCTAGCCTTTTCCTAACCCCCTCAGTTATTAGCACAGACTTTCTCTCTCTTGAAATGACTTTGTATCTACTTTTTATTTACTTCTTTTTGTGTGTAGAATTAAGTTCTTTGAGTTTGTGGACTGTTTCATTCTTAACTTTATATCCCCAACATTCAGCAGAGTATCTGGCACACAGTTTTTGTGGGTGGTTCAGTTGTTTCAGTCATGTCTGACTCTTTGTGACCTTATTTGGCATTTTCTTAGCAAAGATACTGTATTTCTTCTTCAGCTCATTTTACAGGTGAGGAAACTGAGGCAAACAGGGTTAAGTGACTTGCCCAGGGTCACAAAGTTAGTAAGTGTCTGAGGCCAAATTTGAATTCAGGTCCTCCTGAGTCCAGGCCAGGTGCTCTATCTATTGTACCACCTAGCTGTTCCCCCCACCCCCAGCACGGTAGGTGCTAAATAAATGTTGGATAAATTGAATTGTAGTAAAATTGGACTTGATGACCTTTAAAGTCTCTTCTAGCTCTAAATCTAGAATTCTAAGATCAGAGGAGATACAGTTTGGCTTCTCCCCCTCTCTCCACTCTTCCTTTCTTCTCCTCCTCCTCCTCCTTCTCCTCCTCCTCCTCTTCCTCCCCCTTTTTCTCCTTCTCCTTCTCCTCCTCTTCCTTCTTCATCTTCATCTTCTTCTCCTCTTCTCCTTCTATTCTCCTCCTCCTCCTCCTCCTTCTTTTTCTTCTCCTCCTTCTCTCTGTTTATATATACATGTGTATTTATGTGTGTATACATACATATACATACACAGATAAATATAAATATATGTGTATGTATTTCTTGTCCAGAAATTCAAGTGTACCCACTGACGATTCAGAGACCCTCTGTTTTACTTCTTATCCTCCTTGGTGTTTACCTAGCCATGATGCTGCCTATACATTGAATCTCTTCCTACTATTTGCCAAGGCCAACTTAAGTGGGCAGACAAATGGGTAGGAAGCTGATGATGAACTCAGTAAATGCTTTCTGGACCTTCTCCCACCTCCATTCCAGACACACAACTGTTACCCTGTAGCATCTTTGGTAAGACCAATAGTATTCAAGCCCTCTGCCATCTGTTTTCCCCTCCTCCCACCTCACCATACTTCCATTCAAAACCAGTTTGTTTCCAGTGCCTAAGTCACTCCCTAAGTAATTAGGACCCTGAGTTGGGCACAAACAATACTGCTGGGACCCAGAAGGGTTAATATTCAATCCTAAACACATAGTTTCCTAAAGTCTCAGAAGTGATAAAGCTCTGGGGAAAAATGAGGAAATATGGCCTATGGGGATCCATGGTGGTTGGTGCTTTGTGAAGAATGAAGTAAAATAGTGTGTTAAATACATCTGCACCTGATTTTCTGTGCAGTGTCTAACTGGATAACAGGAGCAAGTCACTTAACCTCTGTCTACCTCAGTTTCCCCAACAATACAACGGGGATAACAATATCTCTCAGGTTTGTTGTGAGGATTAAATAAAATAATATTTGTAAAATGTGCCATTTTGAAAGTGAAGAATCTAAGACAAAGAGAAGTCAAATGATTTACCCATGGTCACAAACTAATAAGTTGTCTGAGGCAGAATTTGAATCCATGTCCTTTTGACTCTAAGTTCAGTGACCTTATCTGTCATACCATGCTACTCTCATGGTCATTCTGGTATTAAGCAGCAGATACAGGATTTGGACCCTCAAACTCCAAATCCATCACTTTTCCCATTGCACCAAGCTAACTCAAATCTCTCCTCTATCTGCCCATCTTGACCTTCTGCCATTATTTTATGGTGAAATTAAGCTGCATGATTTTTAGGTCCTATGATTCACTGATCTATTGTTGCTGTTATTCAGTTGTTTCAGTCCTGTTCAACTTTCCATGACCCCATTTGGAGTTTTCTTGGCAAAGACACTAGAGAGATTTTCCATTTTCTTCTCTAGCTCATTTCACAGATGAGGAAACTGAGGCAAACAGGGTTAAGTGATTTGCCCAGGGTCACATAGCTAGTAAGTGTTTGAGCCTTGATTTGAACTCATGAAAATGAGTCTTCCTGACTCCAGGTCTGGTGTTCTATCCACTGTGCCACCTAGCTACCCCATGATGCAGATTAGTTCCTGACTCAGAGACTGGCTCTCCATTCACTACAAATACTGACAAAAATTTTATTATTAATAATTATTATATAGAGCTTTATTATTATTATTTAAATATAGATTAGTCTTACCCTCTGACCTGGATGGTCACATACCTTCTACCCTTTGACTTCCTACTCTAAAAAGGAAAGTTGTTGAATGATAAGACTTAATAAATTATGCAGCTCAAAAGCACTAATTATTATGATGGTGATTAAACGTTTGTATAGAGCTTTGAGGTTTATAAAGCCGTTGTCTCACAGCGTCCTTGAGAAGCAAGTGGTGGAGACACTATTATTCCTCTTTTTCAGATGATGAAACTGTATCTCAAAGCCACATGTGACTTGTTTATGATTCCAAAGCTATTAATATTAGAAGTGAGATTTGAACTCAGGTCTTACAATGCCTCAGAACTTCTATTCTCCAAATGATATCTGTATTATAGCCCATGTCACAGTCCAGATGCAGTGTGATGTGGTTAAAAAGAGCAGTGAGTTGAAATCAGGTTTGGGTCCTAGGCCTATCTTGGCCCCTTACTCATCAGTGCAACCTTGGATGAATCAATCATTTCTCTGGTCTTCAGTTTGTCCATCTGCTTAATAGTGATAATTTACATTTATATAATACTTCACAGTTTACAAAGCATACACTTGATCTTCACAACCTTCCTGTAAGATAGGCAGGACAGTCATTTTTATTTTTAATTCCCATTTCATTCTTTCTTTATATTTATTTATTTAATTCCCATTTTATTATATTTTTATTGCCATTTTATTTTATTTTTATTCTCATTTTACTGAGTCTCACAGAGAGAAGCACTTTCCACATAGCTAAATAAGTAATGCGGCTGCTTGAGGAGGATAGAATGATGAGCAATAAAGTCTCTTCTGTCTTTGAAACCCTCTGTCTATGTTTAGGGAATGTCAATGACATTAGGTTCTGGGCATTTCTACTGGCTGCCTAACATGATTTGGCCCCTTACTGACCATAAGGCATGGTCATTGACAGGTCCCTTTGCTGATGTTGGATATTAAGCGTATATGTATGCATGAGTGGTGGGGACCAAGCCAGAAAATGATACACACATGTACTCTATCTCTTAGACCTTGTCTTTATAGCTTTCCTTTTACAGAAACTGGTAATAAAATCAGTTAGACTGGAAATACTGGGTCTGGCTTAATGGTTTTAATGAACATTTTTTACCACATGAGTTCTAATTACAAAAGTCTCAAATAATCTAGTGTAAGGCACTGTTTCTTTTCTCTCTACTGAAATTACAGGTGCAGAAAGGGGACTTGACTTTGGGGAGACTGGGAGACAGAGAGATACAAAGAAAAAAAAGACCCACAGAGAGACATAGAGACAGAATCTCTAAGGGGGGGAGAGGGAGAGGAAGGGGGGGGGGGAGAGAGGGGAATGGACAGAGAGGCAAAGAGAGGCAGAGAAGGGAGAGAGAGAAAGAGAGATCCAAAGAGAGAGATGGTGGGGCAGAAAGATGGGGAGGAGAGAGAGAGAGAGAGAGAGAGACAGAGACAGAGACAGAGACAGAGACAGAGACAGAGAGAGAGACAGAGACAGAGATAGAGAGACAGAGAGACAGAGACAGAGAGACACATAAAGGCAGACAGACAGACACACAAACACACATACACAGAGAGAGAGAGAGAGAGAGAGAGAGAGAGAGAGAGAGAATATGTGACTTTCATCAAACTCTTCTTACAAATTTACCTTTATGTTAAGGAGAAATTTCATCCCAAAGGGTAATTTATTCATAAAGCTTCAAGCATTTGGGAAGAGGGAATGATAATGAAAGCAGCTTTTTAACCAGTGCTTTGTAGTGTCCTGACATTTCTAATGAAGACTAGAGCCAGAAATAGATTATTCCAGAGCATAGGGATATATCTAAATAGCTCATGGCTAGCTTAGCTCTTCTTGTTTCAAATTAGGTCTCTCCCTGAAATGAGTGGGTGGGTTTCTATGAGTGGGCACTTTGGGTGGGAAGTGAGCTCATGTTCAATTTACATGTGGGCTTATCTTGAATGGAATGGCAATGCCAATCAAGGCATTTACCACAGGGCTGGGGGCCTAATAATCAAACATTATCAAGTGGCTTTATTTCTAAGCAATTTCTATTTATATTCTAAAGCAGAATAATATCATGCAAAGAACACTGGATTTAGACTCAAGAGACCTGGCTCTGAATCTTGATTCAGTTGACCCTGGGCAAGTCATTTCCCATCTCTAGACCTCAAGTTTCTGGATTCAGGAAGACCTGAGTTTAAATCTCTACCTCAGACACTTACTAGATATATGACCAGGGGCAAGTCACTTAACCTCTATTTGCCTCAACTGTAAAATAGAGATAATAATGGCATTTACCACTCTCCCTCGCTGCCCCCCGCCAAGTTGTTACGAGGATCAAATGAGACAATATTTGTAAAGTACTTAGCACAGTGCCTGGCACCTGGTAGGTGCTTAATAAATTCCCCATCTGTAAAATGAGGGGTGGGATTTCATGATCTCTTCTGTTCTATAGCTCAGGATCCTTTGTGAATGTTGACCTTTGGTCATCACTCTTATTCTGTTAAAATGATATTGATTTGTTCTTCAGTTTGTGACTGACAGAGTTTGTATGGTCATAGAGAACAGTCCCTTTTGCATATAACTGTGGCAATGTCCTTAACTCTACAGAATCATAAGATGTTAGAACTAAAAGTTCCCTGAAAGATCATCAGGCACAAACCCTTCATTATACAGATGAAGAAACCAAGTCCTAGAGAAGGGAAATCTCTTGTCCAAGGTTATCCTGATAATTGGCATCAGAGTCTGGATTAGAACTCAGCTCTCCTAGATCATTATTCTCCCCATCACCTTTCTGCCTCCCTGAGTTAGAGTTTGAACTTCCAAGAAAATGAATTAAAAGAATATTTCAATTATTATTGTTTAAGAATCAATGATAGTTCCCTTAGGGGAGATCATATACACCTACCCTTTGAATAAGAAGCTATTTAGAAATAATTCTTATAAAAAAATAAGTTTGATACTGTGAGGAAATCAGTTGCCTCTCCATTTAAAAATCACTTTATTCTGGTCAAAAATATTTTTAAAATGTTCTGAAGGGCAGAGGAGAGACCCTGGAGTCAGGTAACTCTGGGTTCAAGTCCTAACTCTAACACACACTGGCTGTGTGATTCTGGGTAATTCATTTAATCACTCAGTGCTCTAGGCAACTCTATAGCACTAAACTGCAGAGAAAGTGCTGCTTTAAATTTAGAGAGTTTCCTGATAGAAGAATCTTACAAATCAATGAAATCATAGGTCTAGTCTCTTTCCCTCCTGCTAGGATAGGGTCAAATCCCAGATCATGGGATCCCAGTCAGCCTAGGTCAACCGTGTGTGCTTAACTGAATAGGTGAGTATGGAGACAGAGGGAAGGGCAAATCCTGACATAGTTTCCTTTCTAGAAAGTGTTCAAACTTATCCCTAAAGGTTTGTGTAGGACCCATCTGTAACACCTTGGTAAGAGAATTGGTCATACTTGAGCAAGATGTAGTAGCATGAATCCAATTGTGCATGGAACCAAACAGTGAGATGACTCAGATTCTATTTCAGTCATGATATATCTGAAAAAGGAAAGAGACCATAAGATTATACAGTCATGGATTTTATTACTCATGAAGATATTGGTTGTAATATTTTAATATCTTTCCAATCACAATGGTGCCTTTGAGATTGAATCACTCGGACCTGAGCTATACCATGCCTTCCCATGGCTATTAAAGCAAGAGTTATTACCTAATATGGGATATTTCCATTGTGTGACAAGTCTGCTAAAAAGAAGAGTGTCAAGACTAAGTGAATTATAAAATAATATTAAGGGCTCTCTATTCTCATCTCTCATCATAACTGGAACAAATGTATAGTGAACTAATTAATTATTAATTTTACATACCACTTAAGAAATTGTGAGACCTGTATTTTGTCAGTTTGTATATGTATGTATGTATGTATGTATGTATATATAATGTTTATATGTATACACACACCTCTATTGATCAATATATACATGCATATACTTGTGTCTATGTATATTTATATATGTATGTGTGTGTGTATATCTATAACTATATCTATATGCTGTATGGGGTGTTCAGGGAGAGCTAGCACCTCTGGTGTGAGGGCCTGCTGAGCCCTTTTCAGCGCTGCTCATCCCCCTTTGGTGTCTACTTCACCCAACTCTCACTTGTGGCTCCAAGAAGCTATAGCATGTGCAGCAACCACACCCCAGTAATCCATCTTGGCAGATAGACTAAGCCATGTTGAGGTTAACTGACAGACCTCAAACCCTTTGGTGAGTTGGGGGGTGTCTATCCCAAACATGCAGACTTCTTCTGGTGGAATGGGCAGATGAGAACAATTTGTTCCAATGGCCATGAAGGAGGCTGAATTAGGTGCCGTGGAGCACTTGGCGCTTGGTTAGACATTGAAGATGCCACCCTGTGATGTCATTAGTAATGACATATTTGAAATGAAGGACAAATACATACATATATACATATGTACACATCTACACATACATACACACAGATACATATATATGTATACATGTATATATCTTCTTCTTTTTAGAGTATATGTATTAGGACTCAGGAAACCTTTCTTTAGGACTGCCGTCTTTAGGGGGGGAATTGATTTCTTTATCATCTCCTCAGTAGCTGCAGTGGCTGTATGCACATGACAGTGAGATCCTGTGTTTGCCTAGGTGAGCCTGAGAATGGTTCTCAAATCTCTTGCTACCTCTTCTGCTTTGTGTTTTTTTCCCTGGGATAGGTTGCCAAATAGCGATCCCGAGAGTTGAATGTTTCTAGTCTTGGTGGCTACCTTGTCAATTTAAGAGATTAAGAATCCTTGAATTGGGTGATGGTTGCCCAGCAGGGAAATGCCCTATGAAACTACCTTCTTGAGAAGACGACCACTGCGAGAAGGATGAGCCATGACCATGTGACTGGCCAAAACATCTGGACTTTGAGTTGCTACTTAGTGCAGCTTGAGAAGAAATTGAAATCTGTCTTTCTTACCTCTTGAGAGAGTATAATAGAAGTAATGGGTTATAGTTAATGAGTTGAGTATGTGTCAATGTGCACTTATGAGGTTTTTTTTGTTTGTTTGTTTTAGGCACCTCTTTTGTGATAGAAGAAATAAAAGAGCTGTCCTGTAAGTGTTATCTACTACTTTGTATATTGAGTAACCCCTTTTGGAGATTGCTAGACATGATCCATACCTAATCTTTATTTGAGATTTTTTTCATGAGATCTTTGGGCATGGAGACATAGAGAGTCAGAGAAAATGACACAACAGTCCAACACTTTCTTGTAGAATTCCCTAGAACTGAACCTAAGTCCAACTGAGAAAGGGTTTTTGATGGGAGACTAGCACCCTTTAGGCCATGGGTATAATTTAAACAAAATTGAATAATAATGAAATTAATTACTGTGTACTGTGAACAGTTCAGATTTGAATAAGATAAGAAACTCTAAGTTGGGTCAAAAAATGAACCACTTGGGGGTTTCTGGAACACTTGAAAAGCCTCATAAATTTTAGTCAAGCATTTGAGCATCTCAGTTGAAGTTTTGCATTTGTAAGCAATTAAACAGATATATTTTTCCTAATGTCAGGTTGAACAAAACAAGTTCCTCAAGATTCCCTTGGGTTGATTCTGCAGTTGTTTGGATGATATTTGTCCTGGTCCGTGCATGAAGATAGACAAGAAATAACAAAGAGAAAGGGCCAAACCTTAGAAAGAGAAATTGTGAGGAGAGGACATTACCAGTCTGGTCTAGGTATAGGCAAGTGGCTTTCTTCTCTTTCCTCTTTTCCCCATGCCTTCCATCTCACAGCTACAGATAGAAGAGAGAGGTCCATAGCAGCTCCAGGCACCAAATTCAAAAAGCTAAGTGTGCTTTACCCTTCTTTTATCCTTGTTATGAATTAATCAATCAAGCAGCAATATTAGTGATCACCTACTACATAGCTAAGCACTCCTTCTATAGCTGTTGACACACAATTTGAACAATAACCATCTCTCCTCCACACAATGCTTTATTCCCTTTTGAAAACTGAAATCTGTTAACAAGGGAAAGCAGAATTAATGCTTCTGTTTCCCCCTTCGGATGACTCATCTGGGACAATAGTATAAAGAGTCACAGATTTGAAAAGAATAGAGAAGACAGCTGGATGAATAGTCAAAGCATTGGACTCCATTTATTGTAGACACCAAGGCGAACCACTCTCAGATACCTTTTTTCTGTCATACCTTTTTTCCCTGAGATGACATTAACCTATTCAAAACTCAAGCCAGTGATCTTTGTCTCCTGCCATTTCTGTTCCAGAAAGTCTCTGATCACCTTTCCTTTGACTTAAACTAACCTCTTTGTGAAAAATTGTGACATTAACTCAAAACACATCTTTCTAGACCAAGTGTTCTTTCTTGGCACGAGCACTTAGCCAAGTACATAGGCCTCAACTTCAGTTAGGCAGTTGCTTTTTTTTTAAGGACTGCATTTCTCATGGTCTTAGATTGCAGACTTTATTACAAGTGTCTTGGGGGGAAAATCTGTCTCACATATATCCTATTGTGAGCTCAGTGGGACTTGGCAGGCTGGAAATTTTACTCCCTGTGGTCTGATCTTATGAAGAATTGTGTTCTCTTAAAGATAAGGGGTGCAGTTAGCCACATCTACATCAATCCCTGTGCCCAAAGCTCAAAGTAGAATTTGTTAGTGACATAAAGAACAATAGCATCATGGTGCTCCAAATTTACCTAATTAAAATGGACTTCTTTTGGGGATGGTGTTTTGCTGAAATAATTAATAATAATAAAGAATTAAGAAATGTTCCAGGGCAACTAGGTGATGCAGTGCATAGAGAACTGGACCTGGATTCATGAGGACTTGAATTAAAATATGCCCTCAAACAATTACTGGCTGTGTGACCTTGGGCAAGTCACTTAATCCTGTTTGCCTCAGTTTCTTATCTATAAAATGGAGAAGGAAATGGTAAACCACCCCAGTATCTCTGCCAAGAAAACCTCAAATGGGGTCATGAAGAGTCAGATATGACTGAAACAAGTGAACAACAAAAAAAGAAATGTTCCATCAAAAGTTCCACCCATAAGCTCATATGCATACAAGTCAAAAGTATAGGAGCCATTTTGGCATATACAGAGCATAGCATGGTGTCCAACCCACTTTATAAAGTCGGATGAGATATCTTGATTTAGCAATGGACAAAATGAAATGAAGAACTAAGCAATTATCTAGAAACCTGATTAATGAAGATAGCCAATCAGAATCACTCCAGATAAAAAGGCCCCTTTCCTTTCAATAACAGGCACAGGAGTGATGCAGATCATTAGTAAATGGATACTAATACCACTGAATGGTACTTGCAACAATCACTAGTGGTGTTTATGATTCTGCAACATGCACCTTTTAAAACTTTCTTTCTCCTGTTTGAGAATTACTTTGTGTTTATTTTGCATATACTTTTATAACCTACTATACTCTCAGAGCAGAACCCAAGAAACTGTCTGTAGCTGGGCAGCCTTATGTGGACTCTGAGTGCTTTTTAGGACCTTGACCTCAGAACACCATCAAGCAAGGCAAGCAGAGAGAGGGAGGGAAGAAGATGAGCAGAATGGTGGAAAAAGCCATTGCAAGGAGAGGGATGTCTGCAAGCCTTAATTGGGAGCAATCTGTGTTGTTGTTGCGCACTCTTTTTTCTAAGAGGACCAATGATATCATGAGGGTGATGTCTTGACTTGCCTGTGAATTGGATTTAAGTGAGACAGAGCTGCAGAAATCATCAGCATCACTCCTCCAAAGTCATCGGAGCCTAGTGGCAAGAGAAAAGTCAATATGATGGGTGATGGCCTAGGATGCAATAGGTGACCTTGGCCTTTCTAAATTAAGGCCTTTCCCAGGTCTCAGTTTGTCTGAAGTAACGTCTATTCAAGCAATCTGTGAGAGATAAGCCATGAGGCCCTGCCAGAGCATGAGGACTAATGCTGTGCTATGAATGGGAATCAATGTCAGCACCGATGATTCATAGCTCTGGGGTGGTGAGAGTTAGCCAGAGAGTCAGAACTGAACCTGTCACTCCTTCCTAGCAAGGCTGGTTTACCCTTCCTGGGTGTATTAGTTTATTTGTTCTTTATCTGTTATTTGAATTCACACTTCATTTGCTACCATAATACCATGCAGGCCAGCAGAAAAACTAAGCTATATTTGTATTTTATTTCATGCTTACAAATAGAAACAAGACAGTATGCCTTGTTTTAGAGAGACAAAACTTTTTATTCAGGCTAAACTAAGTGGCTTGGCACTAAATTAGAACCACTCAGCAAAGTATGGAGGTCTGTATTGTACTTGGCACACATAGCAAGAACCTGAGATCAAGGTATAAAAATCTGAGCCATCCCAAGCTCCAGGCCACAAGAAAACAAATCTCAGGCATTTCCTTTTCTTTATTCCCCCTTGTTGTTGGCTATGTGTCACTAAAGGTTTGAAAGAAAACCATTCCCCCCACAAAGAGAGGGGGAATGAGTTGCTTGGAAAAAGCAAGCTCCATTATTGTAGTTAATTAACTTAATTAATCAATTTAATTAATTAAAGCTAATTCCATCTATGGGAAAGTAGGGGAAGGAGTTGTTTAAGCTTCCTTTAAGTTCCAACTAAAATCCCTTCTTTTATAGGAAGCTTTCCCCATTTCCTCTTAATTCTAGTGCTTTTATTAATTATTTCCTATTAATTATTTCCTTTATTAATTATTCCCTATTAATTCTGTTTATTGTTTACTTTGTTTATATTTGTTTGCATGTTATCTTCTTCATTGGATTGTAAGTTCCTTGGTGGAGCCAAGATGGCAGAGTAAAAGCAGCGACTTGCTTGAGTTCTCCCCCAAACTCCTTCAAATACCTAAAAAAATATTGCTCTAAACAAATTCTAAAGCAGCAGAACCCACAAAAAGACAAAGTGAAACAAATTTCCAGCCCAAGACAACCTGGATGGTTGATTGGGAAGGTACACTGCGCCAGGCTGGGAGAGGAGCAAAGTTTGGCACGGGCACACAGGCCACAGCGAACCTGGAACAGGCCTCAGAGGACTGAATTGCAGGCAGTTTTGGTGGATTCCAGACTTCTAAACCCACGAACGCTAAAGATAACTTAGAAGGTCAGTAGGAAAAGTCTGTGTCTGCAGTAAGAGAGAGGGAAGCACGATGGTCTCAGCTCTAGTCCCCGAGCTCAACCTCAGGGCGGTGGCTGCCTCCTGAACTTCCAGCCCACAGACTGAGGGGGAATTGAGTGGTTGATTGGAGGGGGATTGCAGGGATTTCTCTGCTGGTGCAGGATTCTCTTGCTTTGCCCGTGCTTGGATCTGGGTCACAGTTCTGGATGGCGGTCCTGGGGCAAGGAGGAGCACTGGCATGGTGGTGGAGAGGAAATTCTTATCACAATTCCAAGAAAGAAAAGAGTGCTTGTGGTCACTCATAGACCAGAACACAGGCCAGGAAAGGAGTAAACACCTCACCCTTGATCATAGCACCTTGGAAAAACCAAAAATTTACAGGTCCCTAGAAGTATCTCTGAAAACAGCTGCACAAAATCCCCAAAGCTTGGGACAGTACATTCTCCACACTGGAAACAGACTCCTACCTTAACAAAGAATTTATAACTCAAGTAATTGACTGGGATCATGAGCAAGCAGTGCAAAAAGAGTTAGACCATAGAATCTTACTTTGGTGACAAAGAAGATCAAAACATACAACCAGAAGAAGACAACAAAGCCAAAGCTCCTACATCCAAAACCTCCAAGAAAAATATGAATTGGTCCCAGGCCATGAAAAAGGTCAAAAAGAATTTTGAGAAGCAAGTGAGAGAAGTAGAGGAAAAACTGAGAGTGATACTAAAAGAGACCCAAAAAAATACTGAAGAAAAGAGCACTTTAAAAAATAGCCTAACCCAAATAGCAAAAGAGGTCCAAAAAGCAAATGAGGAAAAGAATGCCCTAAAAAGCAAAATTGGCCAAATGGAGAAGGAAGTCCAAAAGCTTAGTGAAGAAAATACTTAATTAAAAATTAGAATGGAGCATTTGGAAGCTAGTGACTTTATGAGAAATCAAGGCACTGTAAAACAAATCCAAAAGAATGAAAAATAGAAGAGGATGTGAAATATCTCATTGGAAAAACAACTGACCTGGAAAACAGATCCAGGAGAGACAATTTAAAAATTATTGGACTATCTGAAAGCCATGATTAAAACAAAAGCCTAGACATCATTTTTCAAGAAATTATCAGGAAAACTGCCCTGATATTTTAGAACCAGAGGGCAAAATAGAAATTGAAAGAATCTACCAATCACCTCCTGAAAGAGATCCCCAAAGGACAACTCCTAGGAATGTTGTAGCCAAATTCCAGAATTCCCAGGTCAAAGAGAAATATTACAAGCAGTCAGAAAGAAACAATTCAAGTACTGTGGAAACACAATCAGGATAACACAAGATTTAGCAGCTTCTACATTAAGGGACTGGAGGGCATGGAATATAATATTCCAGAGGGCCAAGGTGATAGAATTACAACCAAGAATCACCTACCCAGCAAAACTGAGTATAATCCTTCAGGGTAAAAAATGGGCATTCAGTGAAATAGGGGACTTTCAAGCATTCTTGATGAAAAAACCAGAGCTGAATAGAAAATTTGATTTTCAAATACAAGACTCAAGTGAAACATGGAAGAGGTAAACAGGAAAGAGAAGTAATAAGAGACTTATTAAGGTTGAACTGTTTACATTCCTGCATGTAAAGATGATATTTGTAACTCGTGAGTCCTTTGTTAGTATTAGGGTAGTGGGAGGGAAAAAATTATATGTGTGTATGTATGTATGTATGTATCAATCTATCCATATATATATATATAGATAGATAGATAGATAGATAGATAGATAGATAGATAGATAGATAGATAGATAGATAGAGGGCACAGGGTGAGTTGAAGATGAAGGAGTGATATCTGGAAAATAAGATTAAGGGGTGAGAGAGGTTTATACTGGGAGAAGGAGAAAGGGAGAGGTAGAATGGGGTAACTTATCTCACATGAAACAGACAAGAAAAGGCTTTTACAGTGGAGGGAAAATAGGGAAAGGTGAGAGGGAATGAGTGAATCTTATTCTCATAGGATTTGGCTTAAGGAAGGAATAACATACAAAATTGGGTATGGAAATGTATTCTACCCTACAGGAAAATAAGGGGAGAAGGGGACAAGAGAGTAGGGGGTTGACAGAAAAGAGGGCAGATTGGAGGAGGGGATAATCAGAAACAAACACTTCTGAGGAGGGACAGGGTCAAAAGAGAGAATAGAAAAAGTGGGGGGTAGGATAGGATGAAGGGAAATATGCTTAGTTTTTCACAACATGACTACTATGGAAGTGTTTTGAATGACTACGCATCTATAACCTGTATCCACTTGCTTGCCTTTTCAATGAGGGTGGGTGGGGAGGGAGGAAGGGAGAAAATTTTTAACCCAAAGTTTTAAAAACACATGTTAAAAAAATAAATAAAAAATAAAATAAAATAAAATAAAATCATCCTGGGAGAAAAAAGATTATCAGTTCTTTGAGGGGAGAATTTGCCTTTTGCCACTTTTTATATTCCTAATACTTAGCACAGTGCCTGTCATACAGTAGTCATTTAATAAGTATTTATTGATTAACTGATTGAAATAGATCCTCTGGCTAAGGGGACAATCAACAGCTCAATCTGCCTTGCCCTCTAGCACTACCTGTTTGCTCATACATACATACACACACACACACA
Source organism: Vombatus ursinus (assembly GCF_900497805.2). Classification (NCBI taxonomy): domain Eukaryota; kingdom Metazoa; phylum Chordata; class Mammalia; order Diprotodontia; family Vombatidae; genus Vombatus; species Vombatus ursinus. The sequence goes on along the minus strand of NW_020940355.1, from coordinate 21,131,754 downwards.
TACACACACACAAACACACACATATTGTTTCCCTGATAGAATGTAAGTTTTCAAGGTAGGAACTATTTCATTTCTGTATTTGTTACTCCAGAGCCTAGCATTGTGATTAGCACATGAAAGGCAATTAATAAATGTGTGTTGATTAACTGTAGCACCTGGCAGACAAACTCCATCACATGTTGTGATGCTCAAAAAAGCTACATTACATTCAATGTGCTCTGTGAATCTGCATCCACTCAAATCATAGGTCAGAAGCCACCATCCATTTACTGATCAGCTAAAGGACACAATTCATTCAAAGTAAAGGAATTTGATGAAGTAGCCTAATAAGAAAAGGAACAATCAAAACCTCCACTCCCATGCATAAACCTGACATATATTCTACCACAAAACGTACCATTAGTGGGAAAAATTATATGCATAAGAATCATGAATGGGGAAAGCATGTGGGGAGCTTGTGTGAACAGGGAACCTGCCTGGAGAGTCATGTGTGAAAAATAAATATGACAGGCTCATGCATGTGCAGAAGCAACTCCTGCTTCCACTGCAGGGATGCCAATGTCTCCTGATTTCATGATACCTCTCTAAGTCTGTGCTTGAGCCCATGTTGTATATTTGCTTCTCTCCCAGTCAATGTCACATATTTGCTGCCTCCGGTCTTTTGTGATCTGAGCTTTTTTGATCTCCATTAAACAAATCATTTGATGACTTCATGGTCATTGCTTGGTAGTGTTTTCTGCTACTAGCAGAGTATTTTCTCTTTCAGATCATTTGTAGGCTAGTCTATTAGGATATAGTGACTAGAAAACATCTCCATGATAAAGACAGACTAACAGCTATTTAATCAAACGGGAAACTATAAGCCATCCCACATAACTAATTAAAGCCAAACAGAGTGCCTGCAGGCTAAGATTAAGACTTTTCTTTTAACTCCTGAATTGAGGACTGAGATCATGGTCCTTTATCTCAGACAACTGGTACTCTGACTTCCGGTAAGAAATTCTCAAGACCCTCCTTGGCTCTGTATGTAAATGAATTTTACCAAGAATAAAATATGAATGAAGGAAGAAAGAAGGAAATAAGTATTTATTAAGTACCTACTATATGCCAGGCACTCTGTTAAGTGCTTCACAAATATCTCCTTTAAACAACACAGTAACCCTGAGAAATAAGTGCTATTATTATCCCCATTTCACAGTTGAGGAAACTGAGGCAGAGATTAAATGACTTCACTAAGGGTCACATAACTAGTAAATATTTGAGGGGAATGTGAACTCAGATCTTCCTAAGGAAGCAAAGTTCAAAGATCATTATTCTCCAATCATCAACCTTGCATTCTTGCCTTTATTTTATGTTTGTCTTCCATCTGTCTATCCATCCACCTATCTATCCATCTATCTCTCTATCTAGTAGTATCAAGTTTGGTTTTGGTGCTATATTTTGGTCAGTGAAAAATCTTGCAATCTCTCTATACTCTTCTCTCCTCTCTTGCCCCTAACCTTCTCCAATATTCTTTATTTTCCTCTTTATTGTTTCTTTCTATGCCTTATCTCCATCAGTAACATCCATGGGCATTGTTTGGTCCCCCACTAGTGGCACTCAGGATTAAAGAGTCAGCTAATTAACTAAAATTTCCCATTTACCTAGGCACAGACTAATAGTATGATAAGAAAAGTCATTCATGGTGGTTAGAGCACAGTCTCAGTCTCACAGAAACCATTCCAAACCTCTTTTCCTCTCTGACACCACCAGTTCCCTCACTTCTCAAAAGAAAATCTTACCTCTTAAAAGTTCTTTAATGAGAAAATAGATAGATTCCCTCATGAGTACCTTCTTCTTCTCTGTTCTGTAACTTAAATATCCTTCACATCATACTCTATTCACTACTCCTTGTCAAAGCCACCCTCTCCACAAGTGCTCTTGATTCTAACCTTTCCTATCTTCTCCTTCTCATTTTCTCTTTGTCTCCCTTCCTCCTCCTTTCCATCTCCTTCTCTCTCTCCCTTTTCTACCCCTTCCTCTTCTTTCCTTCTCCCTCTTCTCTCTCTCTCTCTCTCTCTCTCTCTCTCTCTCTCTCTCTCTCTCTTCCCCTCCCTCCCTCCTTGATCCTTCCTCAATATCTACAAAGATGCAAATATGCCCAGATCTCCCCCATCCTTAAGAAACCTTTCACTGAATCCTGCTATCCTCTCAAGGTACCATCTTGTGCCTCATCTGACTTGCATGGGCAAACCTAGAAATGGTTGCCTGCATTCATTGTTATTATTTCCTCCATCTCCATTCACCCCTTGCAATCTATTGTTGTTACACAACACAACTGAAATCACTCTTTCCAAGGTTACCAACAATTTTTTACTTGATAAATCCAAAGGCCTTTTCTCAGACCATATTTAATTGTATGTCTCTGTCACTTTTAATGTAGTTTAATATCATTAATCAACCCCTTCTCTTTTCCCTTGGCCTTTGTGACACTACTTTGTCTTGGTTATCCTCTTATGTAGCTGACCACTCCTTCTAAGCTTCCTTTTCTGGATTACCATCCATCTCCTCTCCATTAAATGTGAGCTCTTTTCTGTCTAAACTTTCTTCATTGGAAATCTCATAGATTCAATTATCATTACTATGCAAATTATTCTAAAACCTATATATCCATTCTAAATATCCATCCTGAACTTTAGTCTTGTATTTCTGACTCTCTGCTGGACATCTCCTGTAGGCATCTCAAATTAAACATATCAAAACTTTCTATATTTACTCCTAGTCTTTTTCCTTCTTCAGGCTTTTTTTTTATATCTGGTGAAAACATTATTCTTCCAGTCATCCCAGTTTACAACTTCATATTCATCCTTGACCCTTTCTTCTTTCTCATACCCCCTTTCCCACATGTAAACCATTGTAAAGTCTTGTTGATTCTGTCTCCATAACATCTCTCATATCTGTCCATTTTTCTTCACTTACAAGGATACTATCCTATCTTAGCCACTCATCACCTTTCTCCTGGACTTTTGCAATAGTCTCCTAGCTGGACTTCTTATTTCTCCCCAGTCTCTTTCATTTCCAATGCATCTGCCAAACAACTGCCAAAATAATATTTCTAAGACATAAAATGAACATGTCACTCCTCTACTCAGTCTCTCCAGGGACTACCTATTGCCTTTAGGACAAAATTCAAAGTTCTCAACCTGGCATTTGAAGTTGATCACAAGCTGGTTTCCATTTTCCTTTCTAAACTCATTTAATATTGTTCTCTTTCACGCACTCTGCGTATCAGTCAAATTGGCTTACAAGATATTCCCTGAACCCACATGGTATCTCCTGTATGTGTGTCTTTGCACAGGCAGTACCCTAAGCCTAATTCTCCCCTATTCATCTTTGCACAGGCAGTCCCCTAAGCCTAATTCTCCCCTATTCATCTTCTCCTCTTAGAAACTCTAGCTTCCTTTGAAGCTCAGCTTAGGTTCCCTCTCTTATAGAAGACCCTTTCTGATCTCTCTACCCCCCACCTTCACCCCTCATGTTAATGTCTCTAATTCTGAGAATTACTGTGTATTTACTTATGTGTATACATGTTGTAATCCTACCTCTCCCAGTAGAATGTAAATATCTTATCTTTGTATTCTCAGTGCCTAGCATTGTGCCTAATTAGCTATGCAACTATGGGCAAGTTAAGTCCCTTAACTTCTGTTTGCTTCAGTTTCCTCATCAGTAAAATAAAGATAATAATAGCACCTACCTCTCAGGGTTGTTGTGAGGATCAAATGAGATAAAAATTGTAAAGCATTTAGCACAGTTCTTGGCACATAGTAAGTGCTATATAAATGCTTGCTATTATTATTAGCTATTATTACTTAATAAATGTTTGTTAAAGTAATTACACTGAATCCTAACTCCAACACTTACTATGTATGTGACCTTGCCCTAATCACTTAGCCTCTTTGAAGACACACACTTGATAGCACACAGCTGCCACTGTATCTCGGTGCAAAGTCAGCTCTGACAGTCTCTGGCTGTCCTAGAGTTTGTCCACTGATGTTTGGCAAAACATTGAACTTTTGAGTTTTGAATTATTGGAGACCTTGGGGATCATTTACTTCAGTCTTATAGATGATGAAGCAGAGACCCAGAAAGTTTAAACAAGTTGGCCAAGGTTACACAGGTAGCAGATTTTAGAGCCAGCATTCAAACCTATACCCCATAACCCAAAATGCAGAGTTCTTCCTGTGTCCATCTCTGCAGGCATACATATAGCATCTAGTTCCCAGTGGGAGTTTAAAAAATACTTGTTGAATGTTCATTCATTCTAGTTGTGTCTGACTCTTTGTGATACCATTTGGGGTTTTCTTGGTAGAAATACTAGAGTGGCTTGCCATTTCCTTCTCCAGCTCATTTTACAGATGAGGAAACTGAGGCCAACTGAGGTTAAGTCACTTGCCCAGGGTCACATACCTACTAAGTGTATGAAGCTGGATTTAAACTCAGGTCTTCCTGGTGCTCTATCCACTGTACCACCTAGCTGCTCATGCTTGTTGATTGAATGAATAAGCATATCTTAAAGTGAAGACCTGAGACATTTGTTCTCTTTCCCCTTGTTGAATAAACGAATTCTCCCTTGCAGGGAGTAGGAGGTGGGACACAAATATCATTTGCCACCTTGTGTGTCCCTGAGACGATCTGCTGATCAAAAGACCACAAAGATACAGATCAAAGGGAAATACCCAGGAGGTCCTCCAGATCACTACAACCATACAACTCCACTGCACACCTGAATCCTGCCTGGCTCTGTTCCTTTCCTTCTCTCACCTCTGTTATTCTGTGTCTGCAGGGTCTTAAAGGATTAGTTTCAGAATTAACATTCAAATGACTGCATTACCTCCCACATTTAAATAATTGATTCAGGCAGCTCCCTTATGGGTGGAAATACCAGCACTCACATGACACAAATAGCCACTCTTGTCCTGATGCTGTATTCATGGTCCCCCTGCACTTCTCTACCTGTTGTGATAATGTTTCAAAGGATTAAACAATTAACCAAGTTGATATGACTAGTAAGAGGCAAAATTAAGACTAGAATCCATATCTTTTGACTTTAAATTCAGTGAATCTTTTTTCTCTGTATATTATACATTGCATATATTATACATTGAGTGTCCTGGACTTATTGATAGTCCTGGCTTCTAGTCCTGATCTTGCCACCAATTAACTTTATGAATTTGGGTGAATCACTTGACCTCTGTTGACTTCAATTTTCTCATCTTTAGAATGAAAAGGTTGGATTAGATAATGCCCAAGATCTTTTCTAGCTCCAACATTTGATGGTCCTGTAGACAATCTACTGAGGCAATCTACATTCTCTTATTTGTTTCCTTTTTCTCATATTTTATTGGCTGGTAGTTTGCAGCCATGGAACAAAGGAAAGCCAACATTCCCAGAAAGAGGCTGGAGTTGTTTATAACTTTGATTTGTAATCACTTTGGCAAATCCTTCCCTGAGGGCTCCTTCATAGAAAGTATGTGCTGGCAGTCTGTATGAAGCTCAGTGCTGGGTAGTCGTTCCATGTTAAGGGGGCATGACCAACTCCCAGACTTAGCATAAAAGGCAATTCCAGGATGGGGGCAAGTGCTTCAGATAGTCAAGTTTTTATCAGCCTAGTATCCTAGAATTTCCTGCTTATTGGCCTGATTATCAGTCCTTCTAATTGGCTTGTTTTCACCCCAGTTCTGACTTACCCAGTCTCATTAGCTCATTCAGAGTTCCAGCTCTTATTTTCAGTTCTTGTCCTCACTTGATCTCTGGTTCCTTGGCTTCCTGAACTACTTCTCTGGATTGAACTTCACTCTTCCAATTACGGCCTCTTGATACCCCTTCCACATATTCCTGCCAAGCCCCAGTGGTTCTCATCCTAAACTCTGGGCAAGAATTAGGGGGCAGGAATAGAGTTCCATGCATCAAATCGTGACACCTTAACACTATACATTCATAAAATCACAGATTTAAAGATGGAAGGCTTTTTAAAAGTTATTCAGTCCAACCCCTTGAGAGTTGGGGAGAGGCTATGACTTGCCCAAGGTCACACAGATTTAAACATCAGTCAGTCAGTCAGCAAGCATTTATTAAGCACTTACTATGTGCCATACACAATGCTAAGTTCTGGGGTCCTGTGATTACAAATCCTCTTTATTCTAGTTCTTTCCTCCATCCTCCCTTTCTCTTTTCTAGATAGTCAATAGAAATGAAGAATTGTGTCAATAATTTTTTTTCTTTGTAGATACTTTCTACTTTTTTTTTTATTTTTTGGCAATTGGGGTTAAGTGACTTGCCCAGGGTCACACAGCTAGTAAGTGTCAAGTGTTTGGTCTGAGGCCAGATTTGAACTCAGGACCCCCTGACTTCAGGGCCAGTTCTCCATCCATTGCACCACCTAGCTACCCCAGATACTTTCTACTTTGGATGCTACAGAGAGGGGTCAGTGGAGAAAAATACTAGACTTCCCTATCCTCACTCCTGTTGTACTGGGACTATTTTGTGGAGTTCCAAAAAAAAACAAAACAACAGGTTTTGGGTTCTAAATATGCCTCATACATGCTTATTCAATGTTCTGAACAAAAACTTGGAATTAATGTTTCAGAACCCTGAAGTTTAGAGCTGAATGGCCCAGTGGACCAGCCTTTACAAGTTTGGTGTCAAAAAGGAGGAATTGCAGTAACAGGAGGGAGGTGTGGGGCACATCTGAGAACTGAGAAACGTGTCGTGCATGTGATTTTTGAGCACAGAGTGTTCTGGAGGGCCTGTGTCACTGAAGGCCATATGGATGACATGGCCCTGCTTGTCACACCACTGCCCCAAATGGCATGTACACAGTGACTAATATCTCATGTCAAGGGCAGTCTGTAAACACAAAACTGCTTCAGCAGACCTAAAATGAGATATCAAAATCATCCCCAGAGAGACCAGAGATTCTGTATACAGCCTTATTCTTCAATTCTTCCTAAATGCTCTCACTGGAGCATAATGTAAACCCGTAGGTGTTTGCAGGCTCGTTGCAGTAAGAGCAGAACAGACGAGAGAGAATATTCCACCTTGGGATGGTGACTTCAAGTTCCATTAGATTAGTCTCCTAGCTGGCCTTCTGTCCTCCACCTTCTCTTCTGTTCAATTGTTGCTTCATAACAATTCCAGATTAAGTTTCTTGCACCATTAATTTTTCTAATGATTAACTAAACTAACATTTATTAAGAACTTATTATGCATAAGATATTGTGATAGGAATTGGAGATGCCAAAGTAAAAATGATAGAGTCCCATTCCTCAAGGGACTTCTTAAATATCACCGGGATGATGTGTGACCAGAAAAAAGATAGGCAAGTCACATGAGGAGAGTGAACAGTAAATGGACAGCATACATGCTTCACTGATGTTCACATTATCTCAAGAGACCTAGAGGAAGGTCCCCAGCACTCTGGGTGCCCCTTAGTAGAAGACTTAATGGATAATTTGGACAAAAGTTACACAGGAAGATACTCTGGAAAGAGTATCTACCTCAATGAGGTCATAGTTCATCAGAGTAGGAGAGATAAGACATTCACAAAGAAAAATCTAGTACAAGATATGGAGTAACTGGGGCATAAAAGTGGTAGAATAAGGGATCCAGGCATATTAAGAAAGAATTTGAGCAGAAGATAAGGACCCAAGGATAAAGAGGATAAGCACTCAAATGGAAGGAAAAAGGACTCAAGGGGATATAAAGAGAGAAGGATAATGATAAGATGAGGAGGATCTAAGGAGAAGGATTTGAGAAAAAGAAGGAATTTATTAAGAGAAGGTAAGACAAGTTGACAAGTGGGAATGACAAGGTAAGAAGCTAGTAAGACAAAGGAAAGAAGCTGGGTATGGCAGTCAAGATATGAGGTAGTAAGATGAGAAAACAATCAGCAAGCATTTTTAAAATACTTACTATATGCCAGGAATTATGGTAGGTAAGTGATCACTCTAACTTGGAAACAGTAGTTTCAGTACCAACAGTAGTATTAAGACATGGTAGTTCTTCAAGGAAGCCATCAGCAATAAAGACAAAAGACTGAGGATCTCACCTCCAGTTAGTGTGGAGAGCAGGAAGAATTTTGCAGAGAACTGTGCTAAGTGTGCAATATTTGTATTTCTGCCATGCTAAGTGACTATTATCTATAATAAAGTGCACTGTCTCTCTTATATTGCCTAGACAAATAAGGTAAAGGACTTAGAGAACAATTTTCCACTCTCTAGGCTCTCAGTGAGAAAGGAGTGTTCTTTTTTAAAAACAGAAGACAATTCAAGGTGAAAACAAAGATGAAAAAGCATCTGAAGAGAATGGAAAAAATTTGACCTTTGCCAGGAGGTTGGGAGTGGGATTGTATACATATACACAGAGGAGGAAATGAAAAAAAAAAAGACCACTGAGCAGCCTATGTTAAGAAAAGATATCAGGTTCTTCCCAAAGAGAAAGAAGCTGTAGAATCTGAAGAGGAAGCAGCAGTCTGTCCTGCAAGAAATTATATCGTAGATAGATAAGAGATTATCCAATAATGGTCAGAGGAAGAAGAGACAGATTAGTTGTGGTTCATGACTTTCTGCTGAGGAGCAACTGTCAACCTAATAATAAGAAGAGATACATGTTTCTGCACTCTCCAACTCAGCGCCGCCCCTACGTGAGTTATATATTCTATGTTAGTATGTATGCCTGAGTTGTTTATAGGACCTCCTTCTCTTCCTCCTTTTCCCCATTGCTTGCATAAAGTTGTCTTTCTAGTACAAGTATCTAGGAAATGATGAAAACATCACCGCCACATCCCCCTCCAATTTGGTGACTACTCCTCACTTCTGGTGATTCATGTTGATACAAATCATAATTCCAGATGGAATCTAGAAATCATTATTAGGAATCATGACATCTTTGACAAGAAACAGAAGACCTTCGGAGTATAGGTGTTTTTTTTTTTTTAATCTCTCCTGCCAATCAAAGGCAAAAGATTCAGTAGAGAAAAGGATATTTGGGAAGTGAGCAGCTGGCTTAGAAGATGGTGTCTGACGGCTAAGGGGAATGTATTTTGTATTTAAGGGAGGTTGTTTGGGTGTTTGTGGTGAGTGTCTGTTCTGTCAAAACAAAATGTATAAATAAATGTGTGTGTGTGTGTGTGTGTGTGTGTGTGTGTGTGTGTGTTTAAGAAGATGGTGTCTAAGTAAAGGATTTAGATTTCCAGACCATAGCTTAAAATTTTGGAATGACAGGCTCCTGCCCAGTAGGACAGTACCCAGCAATGACTCCCTAGAAAGACCTGTCTGCTCAGAAGTATGTTGACTTGGACAACAGCAAGGAGTTAGTCAAGACTGAAGAACTCCAATTCCTCATTTACTATCTATTAGTCAGTTAATACGCATTTATTAAGCACTTACTATAGGCCAGGCACTATGGTAAGTCCTGAGGATATGAAGAAAGGTAAAAATGTAGTCTCTACTTTCAAGAAAGACTTATTCTATTGGAACAAACAATGTGCAAATAACTATGTACATCCAGGATATATACAGTAGAAGGTATTCTTAGTTAGAATGCACTAACAATGGAGGCAGTTAAGAGGGAGAGGAATTGGATAACACCTCTTGCAGAAAGTGGGTTTTGAACTTAGTTTTGAAGGAAGCCAGGAGATGGAAGTGAGGAGGGAAAACATAACAGCCATGTGAGTGGTGGAGATAGAGTGTCATTTCTGAGGAATAAACAAGAAAGTCAGTGAGTTATAAGATTGAACTTGGTGGTCTTGAGATGCCATGACAATTTTCCCTTAAGGGAGGTTGTAGCTTATAGAATCTATGCATGGAAACTATTGTCGTAAGATTAGGCCTAACAGTCCTGAGGCCATCATGACGGTCTCCACATAAGCGATGCTATAAACTTATAAAATATACTCATGGAGAAATACCGACAATAATATTTTCCAAAGGTTAGAACAGCTATGTACCCCAAATAATATTTTGTCTACCACCAGCTTGTTTTTCTCTCTGATGACAAACCCCCAAATTAATATTTTGCCCTGACCCTAATATGCAAATTGTCCAGCTCTTGGGGGAGAGGGGCACTCAAAAACAGAGTATAAGAATCCCATTCTCAGAAGGACACTGGAGCACATCCTTATCTACCAGTGGGAGCACACCTTCCTGCTGGAGCACTCTGTGCTGCTGAATGGGCTTGTATCTCTGTGCTCCCCAACTCAACATCACCCTTATATGAGTTATACTTTATGTTAGTGTGTATGCCTGAGTTGTATATAGGGTCCCTTTTTCCCTTCTCCCTTTCCCTCTCTTCCCCATTGCTTACAACAAATATTTGCATTTAACTGATTCTTATTATTTTACCTCTTATTCTCAGCATCTGAACTAATTAAAGAGTTATTTTCCTGAAGTCTCTGAATGTCCCTTGTTCCTCTCCTTAGGCAGAAACTTAGACAATAACAACCTATTGACAGCCATACCGACACGGGTAGTACTGTAAGTTGTAAGCTGTAGAAAGCAAGTGTCAATAGAGGAATCCTATATCCTCCTAGAAGGGACTCCCTTATGCCACAGAACTGCCACAAAATGGAGTGTCATTGGGTCCTAGAGCTCATAGAGGAGAGTAAACAGTAATAATGATGATGAAGATGATGATAACTAGCATTTATACAGTGCTTTAAGGTTTGCAAAATGATTTACAAATATCTCATTTTATCTTCACAACAATCCTACTATTGTTTATCTCCATTTTACAGGCAAATGGAAATTAAGTGACTTACCCAGGATCACACAACTAATGAGTATTCTCTGGCCAGATTTGAACTTCAAATATGCCTCCTGACCAGTGTCCTGAATCCTAGCTTACAACCCAGGAACATAGAGAAGACTCCGTGCCCAAGTCCCAATGACCTGGTGCCTCTAAGAGCTTATATTTTTGTAGGATCTTAGTTGTGGAGACTGGAATCTAGGCTATTTCATAATTCAACTAGATTATGCTGTCACTTGCTTTCATATTTTTTTTCTGGACTGGGAGGGTAGATATAATCACTTCTGAGGAAGTACTGATTCCATGTCACTTTCCTAGGAAGAATATTCTGAAGGGTAGAAGAAGGCAAAGAGAAAATCTATGCTCAAGAAAATTCTCCCCCTTTGTGATGTGAAGTGTAGGAATTTTGACTGCAGCAAAGTCAAGCCAAGCATGGGTCTAAACCAGTGTGGCTTGAGTGAGAGGTCTGTACTGGGTTGGTAGCTAATATAGAAAGTTGCCCAAATGTTGACATCTATCTAGGTTGAAAGAATTGAGGCTGTATAGCCTGGAGAAGAGAAGACATAGGGTGCATATGATGACTGTCTTCAAGTATTTGAAGGACTGTTACTTAGAAGATGGATGAGAATTGTTCTATTTGGTCTTAGAGGGTAATCAATCAATTAGCCTTTATTAAGCATCTCTTAGGTGCCAGGCACTATGCTAAACACTGGGGATGCAAAAAGAAGCAAAAAAAAAATAGTTCTTTTCAAGGAGCTTGATCTAACCTTGATCAAGCTAGTGGGAGAAACAACATGCAAACAAATATAAGTAAAACAAGTATAAGTATTTACAAGGTAAATAGGAATTAACTAAGAATGAGAAGGCACTAGAATTAAGAAAAGATGAAAAAGTCTTCCAATAAAAAAAAAAAGAAATTTTAGTTGAGGAACAATGGCTAGAAATTGTAAAGGTAAACTTAGGCTTGATGTCAACAAAAACTTCATAGCAAGTAGGGAGCCCTGTGAAGCAAGAGTGGGTTGACTCTGGACTTGGTGGATTTCTCTTTTTTGATCATCATCAGGGAAAGATTGGATGTCCAAATTGTGGTGGGGATTCTAGTTGAAATAAGGACTGGATTAGATGGTCTCTGAGGTACAGTCCTTATGGGAAGGAAAAGACACCATTAACTGGGAGGCTCAGAGAAAGCACAATAGAGAATATGATACTGGAGCTGAACCCTGAGGGCAGTTACAGATTCTGAAAAGCTGAGTGAGTGCATTCCAGGCTTGGGAGTGGCCTGCACAAATACAAGGAAATAGGAGGCAAGTAGGGTTTGCAAAAATGCTACTGAAATAGTTATGTCACTGGAAGAGAAAGCATAAAGGGAAGCCCTGAAGTATGAAATCAGGTTGGAGAGGTAGGTATGGAAGGTCTTGAATTCTAGGCCAAGGAATTCACCCTTTGTCCCTGTGGCAAGGTCAGATCTGTACATCAAGAAAATTATTGTTGCAGATGTATGTGAAGGATGGATTGGAGAAGGGACATAACCCTTGGTTATGTTACTCATAGGTAGCTTGATGGCTCAGTAGAAAGAGCACTAGGCCTGGAGCAAGAAGATCTGAGTTCAAACCCAGTCTCTGACATTTTGTAACTGTGTGACCCTGGGCAAGTCATTTATTCTCTATTTTCCTGAACTGTAAAATGGAGATAATAAAAGTACCTACCTTCGAGAGTTGTTGTAAGGATTAAATGAGATACTATTGGTAAAAAAAAGCACTTAGCACAGTGCCAGGCATATAGTAGGCACTATATAAATGCTTACCTCTTTCCCTTTCCTTTACTTCACTGTTTAAAAATCTTCAATGGCTCAATGTTTCCTATTAAATAAAGTTTAACCTGTTTTGCCTGATGTTTCAGGGTTCTTGCAATGCATGACAGCCTTATCTCATATTACTCCCACCCTCCATACACCCAAACAATTGATGAAAGTAGATAATTCTGTATTCCTCACTGACTTCCTTCCCACCACCACTCCCAAGTCTTGTATTTTCTCATCTTTGAGTTCTTGCCTCTGTTGTTTGATAAGCTTGGGATGTTATCTCTCCTTCTCTTCCTCTCTCGAATTGTTATCCATACTTTAAAGCCCAATCCAAGTGACATCTTCTCCATAGGCAGCCTTCAGTGACCCCCTGTTAGTAACAACCATTTCCCTCTTGGTCCTTAGTGACATAAAACTTTTTCTTAGGCCTCTCTGATTACCTTATCATGTCTCTTTTTGTACTGTGGTCATCTGTGTTTCTGTCTTATACCCTTATTAGACCTAAGCTCCATAAGAGCAAGGACCATATCTTACTTAACTTCTGCATCTCCCTCAGAACCTGTGGACCTGTGATCTCATCAGTGGTGCAGATCATAACCTAGCCATGCCTACCAATCCTGGGTGATGTTTTGTTCATATCTTCCCATAAATTTACCACAGGAGCTACACCCAATTTCCTGGGTGGGAGGTCTCCCTGGGGTTTTCTTTACCTTAACTGAATACCATTGGGGCAGTCAGGTTGTTTCTCCATTTTCTTAGGTGACTGGCCCATCATTTTTTCTGATCACCAATTTCTTTGAACTCTCCACACTATTTTTGCCATGTTTCTCATTTATAATGCCAATTTCTCATATATAATGTACTATATTTTGCTTGCCCTCACCACGATCACCATGCACCACTCCATTTCCCTTTGGGTGATGCTTAACTTCACTTCTTCAGGGACCATGACTCAGATACAGAAAGCATTTACTAAATGTTCAGTTGTCATGGAATCCTCTGAGTCTTCCTTTAGTTTTGGAGATAAAACCAAGTGTCTGACAGTTAAACTTTCAAATTCCAGTCTAGACGGAAGGGAATCCAGATTCTACCATCTTACCCTGGAACCTCAACAGATTACATACAAGTGGAGGGGAGGGTGAATTAGGATCCCTTGCTGCAATGAGAGCATTCTCATTGAATGCAAGACTTACTAGAGCAATGGAAAAATTCTGTGTGCTCCCTTGAAACCTGTGGGAGCTAGAGGTCATTGTACTATGTTCCTGTGGAAGCCATATAAAGAAATTGGGCTAGTCCTTTTACTTGTCCAGAAAGTAGCAGGAAAAGAAGAACAAAAAATCTCTCATAGTCTTGTGTTCCTATACTGAGATTTTGGAGTACCTGGCCCACATGAGAAAGGAACCACTGGGAGGTTCAACCTATCCCCAAAGTCCCCTGAGACTATAACCACAGAGGCCATTTTCCATTTCTTCTCTCCCACTGGAGGAGACGGCTATCCAATAAAACCTACTGCCAAGACAACTCTGTACTGGCATTGGTTTCAGGTTGTAGAAAAGTATCCAGGCAGAGCTACCACATAATGTTAAACCATGGCCTGTTCTACCCAAATAGCAGTGTTGTCAGTGGGGAGAGGGCATGAGGCTGGCCAGTTCTGAGGGCCTCATGCACAAGAGCTGGCAGTTCCCAGGTCCAAAGAACTGGTTTCTGTCAGATTTACTCAGTTCACTGAAAACATCCAAAATGACTGCCTTGTCACATCCCGTTGAAATCTGCAGTTTTCATTCTGGAGCACTGGCTCACTTGTGGTGTTGTTGTCAAGCAATTTGAAGAGAGAATTGTACTAATTCTGCTTATCCCCAAAGTGTGAAATTGTGGAATATGGTGCCAAATGGATGATCGTGTATCTTTCTCAGTTTATTCATTCTCAAAGGTACTTATTTTATGGTGAATTTTTCTAGCAAAGAGCAATGGAAGATGGAGAAAATTACCCAGACAATTCAGTCCCCAAATATGAATGAGAAAGATGAAAGAGATTTGGGGAAAGGAGGAAGCCTGAATAATCCAAATGTTTTTGTTTACACAGGAAAAATTAATCACATGACCTATATAGACTGCAGCCTAGAGTGCTGGCTGAACCAAAAGGGTGTATCTTTTATTTATGAAACAAAAAAATGAAGCAAATTTGTATCTGTTAAAGGGGAAAATATAGTTCTAATTTTATTTTTTCCATTTCCATGCTATATGAACTCTCCTTTTCAAAGGCATGTATCAAGACTATCTTTTGAAATATCTAAAGGAAGTAAAGATAGTAATTTTGTTTTAATGACAAAGATAATTGTCTCCATTCTCCTATCCCTTTTGCACCTGTAGGTATATTTTCACATTCATCTGCAGTGTGGTAGAAAGAATACTTATATGAGTGACAGAACCTTGCTTCAGGTTCATAATCTATATAATAAAGACTTCAGGCTAAATTTCCTTGAAGACCATTTCCAGCTCTGATGCTAAAACATTTTATGATCTTCTGTATAAAAGTATATTGTTAATTTGAAAATATTTTAGTTACATATGAATCATGATTAATTTTTGCAATTAATATTTGCTAGCATTTGTTATCTTTTCCTCCTACATCCCCCACCCACTACTGAACAATTTTTTTTTAAAGAAAAAGAAAATCCTCAAAACAAATGTGGAGAGCCCTACAAATTCCTGCATTGGTCACATCCAAAAAAATTTATACCCCATTCTTCATTTTAAGTCTATCCTCTCTTTGGCAGGAGGTAGGTAGCTTTCTTCATCTTCAGTCCTCTATGCTTGTTGTTTATCATGGCATTGAATGGAATTCTAAAGTCTTTTGAAGTTGTTTTTCTTTATAATGTTGTCATTATATAAAGTATTCTCCTAGTTCTGCTCATTTCTTTCCTCATCAGTTTATAGAGTCTTCCTATTTCCTCTGAAACTGTCCATTTCTTATAGCACAATAATATTTCATGACATTCATATCCAATAGATAGGCAGCTGCTTAGTTTTCAATTTTTAGTGACAGTGAAAAGAGCTACTCTAACTAACTTTGGTCTATGTGGGTATTTTTCCTCTTTATTTGATCTCTTAGGGTTATAGGACAACTAGGAGTGTTGTTGGGACCAAAGAACATGAATGGTCTTGTGACTGTTTGGGTGTAGTTCCAAATTGCTTTTGGCTGGTCCAATTCATTGCTCCACCAGCAATGTATTACTATTCCCATAGCCCTTTGATCTTTGTCATTTTCCTCTTTTTTTCATATTTGTCAATCTGATGGGTGAGAGGTAGAATCTCAGAGTTTGCTAAAATTTTCACTTATCTAATTATTAGTGATTGGAAATATTTTTATTTGGTTATTGATGACTTTGATTTCTCCTTTTGAAAACTGCCTATTCATATTAATTGGCCATTTACCTATTGGGGAATGACTTTTAGTCTTGTAAAACAATTTTTTTTCTCTATAATGCTAAATAAATAATGACAGCTAACATATAGTACTTGAAGGTTTACAGACAGCACTAAAAATAATTTTAAACAGCATCTCAGTGTTTGATAATCCCAAGAACTGAAATTACTGGGGGAAGGACTCCCTTTTTGACAAGAACTACAGCAAAAAACGGAAAGCAGTTTGGCAGAAATTAGTTTTAGATGAACATCTTGTACCATATGCTATAGTAAGCTCAAAATGAATATGTATGTATGAATATGAATATAATAGGTCATACCATTAAAAAACTAGAAAAGAACAGAAGATATCTTTCAGGACTGTGATTAGAGGGAGAATCTTAATCAAATGAGGCATACAAGTGATTACAAAAGATAAGACAGAGAATTTTGATTACACAAAATAAAGCTTTTGCATAAGGAAAATCAATGATTCAGAATAAGGGAAAGTATAGAGTAGAAAAAATATTTTTGCATCAGATATCATCAGTTCTAGGGACTTGACATAACTATATAATACCAAGAACAATTCCCCCATTTATAAGAGGTCAAAGGATATGAACAATTAAGAAAAAAAGGAATTGTGAATTAGAAATGACTATTGAAAAACACTCCAAATTACTAACAGTAAAAGGACTACAGAATAAAACATCTCTGGGGTTCTTCCTCATTAGTCACAAATTGACAAAGATGGAGAAAGATGGAAACAGGCAAGGTTGGAAGGGCTATAGTAAAATAGATAAACTGGTGTACTATTGGTGGAGGTATGAAATGATGGCACATTTTGGAATTTTATGTGAGGAAAGTGACAAAATCATCCATACCTTGGGCAAAAAAAAAAAATCAAAGAAGTTGAAAGAAATGAAGGCTTAATTGTTGTTGTTCAGTTGTTCAGTCATATCCAACTCTTTGTGACCCCAAGGACCACAGCATGCCAGGCCCTTCCATCATCCACTATCTCCCAAAGTGTCTAAATTCATATTCACTGTTTCCATGACAGTATCCATTCATTTCATCCTCTGCCATCCCCTTTTCCTTTTGCCTTCAGTCCTTCCCAACATTGGAATCTTTTCCAGTGAGTCCTTTCTTCTCATAATATGGCCAAAGTATTTAAATTTCAGCTTCAGTATTTGACCTTCCAGTAAATAGCCTGAATTAATTTATCTAAGCATTGACTAATTTGACCTCCTTGCTGTTCAGGGGACTCTCAAAAGTCTTCTCCAGCACCACAGTTTGAAAGTGTTGATTCTGCGGTGCTCAGCTTTCCTTATAATCCAATTCTCACAGCCATACATTGCTACTGGAAAAAATGCTTAATATATATGTCAAAATATTCATAGCAACCCCTTTCTTTGGTAGCAAAGAACTGGAAATAAAGTGGGTGCCCATTGGAGAACGACTGAAAACACAATACTATTTGACTATTATGCAATACTATAATATAATAAAAATGAAGAATATGAGGAATTCAGAGAAACATGTCAAGATTTGTTTGAACTGATGTAGGCTAAAATAGAACCAAAAGAATGACATAAACAATAACTACCATAATCTAAATGAAAAGTTCACTAAAAAGACATGGAAGTCAGAGTAACTGAAAACAAAACCAGTTATAGTCCCAGAGAAGAGAGCATGAAGCGCATCTCTCTCTTCATGGCAGTGAGGAGGCATCTATTAGAGCAGAACATTGTGTACATTGTCATATGTGGTCACTGTTTTAGGTATTTGTGCTTATTTGTTTTTCTTTGTTATAAAGGAAGATTTAAATATGGGGAGGGGAAAAGGGAGGTATTTTTCCTCCCTCAGGAATGAATGTGATATAAATATATCTTCATTTCTCATAGACTACATGCCAGACTTCTCCATTATACTCTGAAAACCTCTTCATCCTTGAAATTCATTTCAGCCCTGGAATTCACACCTTGGAAGTACTCTCTGTCTCCTTGACATCTCCTTCTGAATGGATGGCTTCTTTAAGAACCACTATTTAAATAGGACTTCTAGGTCAGCCATCTCTTCATTTCTCACCAGGAGGCACTCCCTGGGTCATCTCCAGTCATCCTAATGAATATCTGGCCACTGGACTCAAATGGTTCTGGGGGAGAAAGTGAGGCTGGTGACCTTGCACAGCCCTCCCTCACTCAAATCAAAGTCAATTGCAAGTCATGTCATCTCCCTGATGTTATGGTCCTCTTCAAGAATGAAGGACAAACATAACAACAAAGGGGGCCCTCCAGGTTCCTCTATCATGCCACCATATGATGGTACATCATCAGGATACCTTCATCCTTTTCCTCCCTTTTCAGTTTCCTATTATGTGTTGGCTTCTCCCATCAGAATGTAAGATCTTGACCATGTGAATTTGTTGTAAAGGTTTTGTTTTTCATTTTTTCTTTTTTCTGTTGGAGAAGGGCAATGTGGGAGAGAGGGAGAAAAATAAATGCTTGATAATTGAAAAAATAAATTTAGCTAAAAAAAAAAGAGAATGTAGGCTCATTGGGGTTAGGGACTGTCTTCCTTTTTGCTTGTATTTTTATTCCCAGAGCTTAGCAAATCTGGCTTTCTATTCACTTTACCATTCTGCTTCTCTTCCTGGGGGATGTCACATATAAAATGGCTGAACTGGCATAGAAAAAGACCCTAGCACAGCAAAGGAATTAAGGCAGCATTACTAAACACTGTTAAGACCTGCTGCTTGCCTTCCTTTTCTTCTGACAAAACACTCTGCGGCCTCACATCCTACAGGATCACTGCTGTGTTGTGTCTTATACCCAGGACCTTATACCTTAACCTTACTTTTCCTCCTTTACCCAGTTTTGACCCCTTAACCTGCCACTTAAATGAGCTGATAGCCACCATCCTAAAATCCCTTGACTGCTGACCTTTTCACCATTCTAAATCTGCCAGTCTTCCATGCTATATTATTTCCTGCCTTCCAGGTTTTTTTCCCCCCTCAGCCCTGCTCACAGGCATTGCTATGTGTAGTATCAAAATCCAGTTTGCTGGATTTCTTTCACTATAAATTCATATTGCATAACTGTAACTGGGCCCTTACTGCTCCTTGGTAATATTTTTATTCATCTCATTGATTCCCAACCTGGTTCTCTTACAAATATTCCAAATCTCTCCTCTCCTTTCAATCCCCTATGAATTTCCCACCTTCCATACTCACATCATATAGCTTTAGCTTCTACTTTACTGAAAATATTGAGGTCATTTGTTATGGGATTCCTCAGCTTCTATGGTGTGGTGCAAACAGTGCTAGACTGGAAGGCAAGAGGGACCTGGGATTAAATTCTTCCTCAGACACTTACTAGCTCTGTGATCCTGGGCAAGTCACTTAGCCTCTCAGCCTCAGTTTCTTTACCTGTAAAGTATAAATAATCTTCACCTCATTATTGTGAAGATCAAATAAGATAATATATATAAATTGCTTTAAAACACTACATACATGTAAATGATTATTATTGTCATGAGTATTGTATATCATAACATCTCAGTTTCCTCACTCATTCTATTTTCTTTTACTATTACCTGTTTCAGAAGAGGAGATGGTTAATCCCTCGATCTTCACCCTTGGTGTTATTCTGTCCAGGTTCCTCTGTAACCTTACTTCATGGATCATCCACTCTCCCTCATGAATCTTAAATTTCTCCCCTTCCATTGGCTCATTCTCTTCAACTATAAACAAGCTAAGGTGTTCCCAAGCCCTCAAAAAATACAATTTCCCCTGTCCCATGAAACTTCAGCACCACATCTCTCCTTTTCTTTGCCAAACTAGCACTGTGTAACTGCCTTATATTCTTCTTCTCTTCTATTTTTTGCTATAATTATTAATGCTTCACATTAGTGATTGTGTATGCAAGATTGTAAGCTCCAAGAGGACAGGAACTGGAATTCAACTATCTTTGTATTTCTCCCAGTTCTTGGCACTGGTAGGAGCAGAAGCAAGACAGAGTAGTGTCATGACAACCCAGAGAGGGTATTGATTGTACCCAAGAGACAAAGATGGTCAGTAGTGTCAAGGGCTGTAGGGAAGGCAAGAAGGCTGAGGACTGAAAAAATAAAAGTGTCCTATTTGCCAAATGAAATCACTGGTCACTTTTTTCCGAGTAATTTAATCATTTTTATTAATAAGGCCAGCAGGTTATTAATAAAAGGATGATCATTTGGCATCTCTCTCTGACCAAAGATAATCATGGGGGTGGACTCACAGTTTATATACATTTCCAATCCACTGGTCACTTTGAAGACAGAAATTTCAGTTTAATGATGAGGTTGGAAATCAAATTTCAGAGGGCTTAGAAGAGAGTGAGAGGAAGGGAATGCACACACTGAGTGATGATGTCTTTTTCAAGGAGTTTAGCTGAGAAAAGGAAGGGAGAGAAACAATAGCTAGCAGGGTTGGTAGCTCAGTGGATAGCTCACTGAGCCTGGAGTCAGGAGGATCTGAATTCAGCCTCAGATACTTATGAGCTGTGTGACCCTAGGCAAGTCACTTAACCTCCATTTTCCTTAATCCACTGGAGAAGGAAATGACAAACTACTCCAGTATCTTTGCCAAGAAAATCCCATAATGGGGTCACAAAGGGTCAGATATGACTGAACAGTCACAACAAACAATGATGATAGTAGGGTTTCTTCAAGATGGGTAGATTTATGCAAGAGAAAAAGGACCAGTGACAGGGAAAGATTAGAGATAGAAGAAACTGATTGTGGGGTGATTCTGCTAGAGGAGGAAGGAGGTATCAAGAATGCATGCAGAATGCTGGTCTTAGAATTCCCTGGATAAGATGCCATACTCAGCTCTGATGGCACTGGCAAGTGGTTTGGGAGTGTGGAGATTTGGATAAATGAGAATTTTGGGAAAACTGATCTGGCAGTAGCCTTTAGAGTGAATTGAGTTAGGGGAAGAGACTGGAGGCAGGGAGACCAGGTAAAAATATATTGCAATAATCTAGGCAGGAGGTGGTGGATGTGCAAGGGTGAGGGAAAAGGAAGCAGCAGGAGGTGAAATGATCCTTCCCTTATCATTGGTCAAAACAATGCTGTTATTACTGTGTAAAATATCTGTGAAACTATAAAAAAATCTGTCTTGGATAGCCACTTTTCTGGGGTCAAATAACTGAGCAGCTTGTGAACAGACAAGTGGGTGGTGTGGGCTGCTGGACTGGACAGGTGTGAACTGTTAATTGGAATCAGCAAGCATCAATCTTCTTAGACCTACAGATGTGCCAAGAACTAATGCTGGAACTTGGTGGGAGGTACAAAAGGGGACACCAGCTTTCTAACTGGATAAGAAATGACCAAGTTCAAACATTGGCAAGAATTCGTCATATACTGGTTGTCTTCAGAGGAACCATGGTATCTGGACAGGGGCCAAATCCAGACCTAAATGCTAATTAGATGGAAATGGGGCCAGATAGTTCTAGAAACTGTGCCAGCTATTTGTGGTTAGATTTGAAATTCTTAGGATGGCAATCTTTTATAGATTTTTCAATTTTATATTCTATAAGCTACTTTATTTTGTTTTTAATTGATATATTAATAGTTTTATGAAAAACTCTATCTTTGACTTAGGTGAATAAAGGTGAAAAGAGAGTTCATCCACATCTAGCCTTGGAGATCTAGTGAGTGAGCATGTTGGGTAGGGTTGTCTGGGTACCTCAGAGGCCAGGCATTGATAAGTGGCAGCAAAGACATTCACAAGAACTCTGGGTTGCTGGTTAATGAGAGAGAAGTGAAAAAAGAAAAACAATTGAGAGGTATTCAAAATGGTCTGGAGTTCACCTACAAATACTGACTCATCCTTCCCTACCAACCCCCATATATATACTTTTTGGATCCTCAGAATATTTTTTTTATAAAATCAAGATTTTGTACCTGCTTGACTCCAAGATGTGATACCTGGGTAGCTAAAAGGAGAAGGGTACCATTGACAGAAATGGGAAAATATAAAAGGAGTTGATATTGAGGGAAAGATTTGGCTTTAGACGTGGAATGTGAGGTGATGGAGGACATCTAGGAGAGAGCTGTCCATCAGACAAGTGGAATTGTAGAACTGAATTTAAGGAGGAACATATGGACTGCAAATATAGATTTGAGACTGGGGACAATAGATGAAGGAATGAGAATGGACAGGATCACGAAGAACAATGTATGGAGAGAGGAATAGAAGGACCAAGGAAAGAGCATTGTGGTATACTTATCTGTTAGCACAGAAAAAGAATGAAAATGGATTTCTCTATCCTTTCACCTGTAAGTTTATGCATTGGTTTGTTGCATTTTCAAACATAGATTAATTTCTTTTGCAGATTGCAAATATAGAAGAATCTGAAGAAGGCAAGAAGCAAGGAGAGCCAAAGGATATATCATAGCAAAGGCTAGTCATCATATTGCAGGGGAAATATGCTTTGAAGAATATCAGGCTGTAGTCATGAATCAAACACCTGAAGATGTTCTATATTTTGCAACATTTGAAAGTACGTTTTCCACTTCCAGCCTCAAATATGGTGCTTGTTTTATATTAAAGCAGTGTACAATAGCATTGCTATCATTAATTACATTTATGCCTTTGAATCTTGGATCCAAACAGATTTGCAGCAGTATGAATTGGTTGATAGCAAAATTTGTCCTCTTTCTTAATAAAGCCTTTCACTTTACTTTCTTCAGTACAGACATATACTTAGCTTTGCAAAAATAAATAATGTATTTTTTGTTTTACATCTGTCATTTGGTAAGCAATGTCTGATAATAGCGCCCTAACAAATTTAGGTGGAACAATAGCTGAAGAAAGCTTTCTAGGAGCAAGGAATATTTTTCAATCTTGTCTTTGAATGAGTCAGAATTAGAGTCAGTAAACATTTATTAAGTGTCTACTATGTTCTTGGCATTGTGCTAAGCACAGGGGATACAAAGAAAGGCATAAATACAGTTCCTGCCTTCAAAAAGCTCATAATCTGAATAGGCGTGAGGTGGGGTGGAGAGCAATATGTAAAAAGAAGTTGAAAAGAGGAGAAAGGCTAGTGGGTACCCAGTGCTGGGCAGGAAAAACTCCTGCAGGCAGAGCAGGAAATGATCTAAGGAGAGGTATAAGTTACAGAATTGATGTCCTCTTGCAGAATGAATAGCTCCTGGCAATCTTGAAGTCTAGAGAGCAGCCAGGTGGGAAATGATGAGGTTAATGCCCGAGGTGCCTTCCTCAAACTGAGGATTTGGGAGGACCTCCCAGATATCAACCCTGGACCCTCTCCTCTTCAATCACAGTGAAGGAGGGGCCCCAGGAGCAGGGGGCACTGACGATGTGTGAGTCCCAGGGTTGATGTCATCCTGAAGAATTGTGAGTTTCTGGGGATGATGAAATCCAGGAGAGCAGATGGGAGAGGAATGATGAATGAGCAGCTAGTAGTGCCTTGAACATAGTACATGTCTAATAAATATTTCTATTATTGTTGGCTTTAGGATTTTTAATCACTTCTTAAAAAATCACTTTTAAAGTTGAACCAAGAAGGCATTTTTATTGTGATAGTTCTAGCTTTAAGATGTGTGTATGTGTGTGGTGGGAGAGGGTAAGGAGTGCTAAATCTGACTGACAAGGGATGATCCTGGAATTAATGTCAAGCAAATTCAGCGGTGGGGAAGGAAATCAGAGTGAGAATCATAGAGATGGATTGGAAAATCTGATGAGGGAGGATCTAGAGATTGTGAAACAGGGAGGCAAAACATGTCAAACACAGGGGAGCCACTTGGAAAAGTTGAGTAATTTAAAGTTAAGTATGCTGGCTTTCTGAAAGAGGGGGAATAGTTTTACACATACATACATATATACACACATATATGTATATATACACACAAATATTTACACACACACATATATAAACACATGACACTC
This sequence comes from Vombatus ursinus, assembly GCF_900497805.2. Taxonomy (NCBI): domain Eukaryota; kingdom Metazoa; phylum Chordata; class Mammalia; order Diprotodontia; family Vombatidae; genus Vombatus; species Vombatus ursinus. The sequence goes on along the minus strand of NW_020940355.1, from coordinate 21,107,815 downwards.
CTTTTTCTTTTTGTTCTAGAGGCAATGGGGTTAAGTGACTTGCCCAGGGTCACACAGCTAGTAAGTGTTTGGGGCCAGACTTGACCTCAGGTCCTCCTGACTCCAAGGCTGGTGCTCTATCCATTGTGCCACCTAGCTGCCCCCAGATGACACACTTTTAAGAATAATCTGATTGTTAATATTTTCTCCATCACCTTCTTAAATCTAGACAATCAACAAAACAATAAATCAAGTTCTGATTCATAGAGTTTGCCAGTTTCTAATGTGTAAATGCTCATGCCGAAAATTGAATAATCAGGCCTCTTAGAGCAGGGTTCAGTATGTCCTTAGGTTGTGGCTAATTTGCACCCTCCAAATTTTGTGGATGGCAGACTATTCTTGTGTGCAAGCACAGTCCTTTCTCCTGGCATCTCTACAATCTGCTAAACCTCCTAAACACTACATGACTTGCTTGCAATGCCTGAGAAAAATTCATAACCTGAGAGTTAATATTTTAGTGATGGGCCAGTCTTGAAACATTCATACTACTGTTAAGTATTCCTTCCTCCCCTTTATAAAAAAAAGCACTTGGAAGAAGCACATTTTGGAAAGAAAAAAAAACTCCTTCTAAAGTAAATTTGTTAAAATTCAGATCCTATGAAATACAATATTCCTAGTATTTCTGGACACTTGATTTAGAAAGGGGAATTCTGTGTCCCCAGCCCCAGGAAGTTTCAGTGTAGATTTCCTTGCCTGATTGAGCTTGGAGAGGCTGACCATGGAAGTGGCTGGCAGCCAGAAACAACTCTAGCTCAAAGAGGAACCAAATTGGTTGAATGGAATTTTGTGGGATAAATGATGCAGGCAAAGTAGGTGTAACACAGTGGAAAGAGTGCTGTATTTGGAGCCCGAGGTCCAGAGTTCAAATCCGTCTTGCTACTCATTGTGTGAGGTTGGGCAAGCTGATTAACCCTGGTTATTTGGACTTCTGTTTCTTCATCTATAAAATGAGGAGGTTGTATTTGATGATTTCTATGGTCCTTCTGGTTCTAATGATTTTATGCAGGTTGAAAATGAAAGGAAGGAGAGAAATGCAGTGACTGGGAATGTTGCAAAGGCCAAGACTATGTTCCAAAGTTTTCCATCACCAAGCCTTGGATAAGAGTTCAAGGATTTTTCCTTTTCTTCTCTTGTGTTCTGACAGTTCTTTGAAAACAGTAAGACAATTTGAGCCAGATCAGGAATGATACTGATTTGATCTTGTTCCGCTGGAGCCCATGATTTTGTCTATTTGTTCATCCTTACAGCTGCAGCAGTAGCACCCACAGTAGCAGCAGCCACCATTATTCCTGACATTGCTGTTAAGTCTCTAAGAGAAAAGCAGCAGCAATGTCCTGGTTTGGAGAGTCATGACATGTATCTGTGGTGAGTCTTAACTTTTTTTCCATTCCTGCTTTTGGACCACGAAGTAGATCTAGTAAAGACTCAAAGGGGCTCCAGTAGGACTCCAACATGGGGGGTAGGTTTGGTTAGGAGATGGCACTTTGTACTTAATATGAAAAGATGGTTGGAGGATTTATGTCAGCTTGTTGATGAGATGATATGATACTATACATTTCCTCTAATCTAATTAAAACATTTAACTATGGACTCGATGTTTTAGTGATTGAAACAACATAATGAATCTAGAAGGAATGAGAGTGACCAGTAGGTAGGACAAGAAACAATGAGAGACAAGTAATGGTTCACAGGAACAACTAGATTCACTACAGTGAAATGGCACAGTGGGTAAAGAACTGGCCCTGAGTTCAAATCCTGCCTCAGACACCACCTGTGCAACCTCACTTAACCTAGTCTGCCTTGGTTTCCTCAACTGTAAAATGGGAATAATAATAGACCTACTTCATGGTATTGCTGTGAGGACCAAATGAGATCATATTTGTAAAGCACTTAGCACAGTGCCTGGTATGTAGTAGATACTGAATAAATGCTCATTTCCTTCTAGACTGAGCCTAAACTATAACCATGAGTATGGTAGATGATACAGACAGAGGAAAGCAGTTCCCTATAAAAAGACTACACAGGTCACATCTTACATTTAAGATCTGGAAAACAGTTTCTTGAAGTTTTTTTTTTAAGATCAATCAATCAGCAAACATTTAAGTGCTAGATATGTGTTAGATACTTTGCTAAAATCTGGATATACAAACAGCTCTTCTCTCCCCCCCAACCCCCAGGAACAAATAAACAAAAAAAAAAAAACCAAAACAAAACCAGTTCCTACACTCAATAAGCTAACATTCTAAAAAGTAATACAACACTACATAAATTTGTTATTGTTTATTTGTTTCAGTCATAACTGACCCTTTGCAGGGTTTTCTTGGTAAAGATACTGGAGTGGCTTGCCATTTCCTTCTCCAGCTCATTTTACAGATGAGAAAACTGAGGCAAACAGGGTTAAGTGACTCATCCAGAGTCACATAGCTATTAAGTGTCTGGGTCAGATTTGAACTCAAGTCTTCTTGAATCCAGGCCTGGTGCTCTATCTACTGCACCACCTGGCTGTCCCGTATAGAACAGATAGAAAAGTTGCCTTAGAGAGGAGGGCTTTAGAGGCTGGTGGGGCCAGCTCCTACAGAATATATACCTTGAGCTGAATCTTGAAAAAATCCAGGGATTTAAGAGGTGGAGATGAGGAGGGAGAACATTTCAGATACGGGGGATAGCCAGTGCAAAGGCAAGTGGACAGGAAGTAGAGTATCATGTATGAAGAAAAACAAGTAGGCCAATGTGGCTAAACTGTGTTGTGCATGTAAGGGAACAATGTTGAAGAGGACTGGAAAGACAGGCAAGGGACAAACTGTGAAGAACTTTAAATGCCATACAGGGGCCTTCATGTTTGATTCTAGAGGTATCGGGGAGTCATTGGAATTCATTGAGAGGAGGGGGGCAGTGATGTGGTCAGATCTACACTTAGGTAAAATAACTTTCCAGCTGTGTAAAGAATGAATTAAAAAATGTTTAACATGATTGTACGTGTATAACCTATATCAGATTGCTTACTGTCTTGGGGAGGGGGGAAGGAAGGGAGGGAGGGAGAAAAATTTGGAACTCAAAATTTTACAACAATGAATATTGAAAACTATCTTTATGTGTAATTGGAAAAAATAAAATACTATTAAGTGCAAAAAAGAAGAATGAATTAGAATGGGGAATTACCAATTAATTTATGGAATTATTAAATGATTTATTGTGACCTAGATAAAAGAGAAAAAAAAACCTCCTGAAAGGAGACATGAGGTTCAGCTCCCCACCCTTGCTTTCTATCCATGAATTCATTGCCCCAGTTTATTCAAGGGTAGGGGCAGCGATGACTGGCTTATAGTCTTAGTCCTTGTGCACCCAGTTTATGACTAAGGGAATGGGACCACTAGCCGTCCCTCTGGGTCAAGGTGTAGGGTGCATTCCTGGTTCTTTTTTGGAGACTCACTGGTAAAGACCATGATAGCAGTAAATGGGGAGTAATGCTTCAATCATACTTTAATAAGACACAGAGAGTACAGAGGCCAAAGGCTCAGAGATATAGAGGCAGATGGCATGGGGATGGGGTGGTGGAGGGAGGGAGGTTGAGCATGGGGAAGAGAAAGGGGAAGGGAAGGGCACAGAGAGTCACTTTCATAACCTGTAGCAGATGGAGGAATGCTGGGCACAGGAGTTTGGGGAATTCTTTTTATAGGGTTTTGGTGGTGGTAGATGGACTATCTCTCATCTGTGCTACCTTAGGGTTAGTTCATTATGTCAAACTCTGAAAATAAATGACCAAAGAGTCACAGAGGTTATGCGACAACTGTTAACTCTGAAAATACCAAAGAGCTCACAGAGGTTGTACATCAACTGTTAACTCTGAAAAATAAAATAAAACAAACTAAACAGCCACAAAGGTTATTACACCAACTGTCAACTGACCAAAGAGTCGCAGAGGTTATAGGAAAAGTTTATACCAGCTGTCAACTCTGAAAAATAAACTAAAATAAAATAAAACCAAAGAGCTCATAGAAGTGGTAAATAAAAAGCTTTCTTTACTCCATTGGAGGAGGGAAACTAGGGACATGTGCTGGGGCCTCCTCTAGGAGGAGACCCAAGGCAGTGAGGCTAAGTCTTGATACATATAGTTGTGGCTAGACAAAGAGCCAGGCAGTGAGGTGTAGCCAGAACAGTGAAGGGTAACAACAACAATGAGGCACATTTGCCTGGTGAAAAAGTCTATTCATAGCAGGGTTTCATGACCAGCAAATGGCTCCCGCAGGTGTTTATCTGAGCTCAGGGACCACTTGGAGCTGGTCTGAGCCAATTTTGTGATTAAGCTGTAGCAGAGTCCATTCAGAGGGATGCTACGCCATGTTCAGGGTACAACTTGCTTGTTGGGCCTTAGTTGTGGAAAACAAGGTGTCTCCTAATAATAAGAAAAGAGAGGAGTAAGAAGTGTTCTTGGGATCGAGGTCCTGACATTCCCTCCTTTTGGCCAAGGGAAGAAGGTCTAAAAGAACCCCTCCCACTCTGACCAAGAAAGGAGAGGCAGGTATAACCCAAGAAGCCATGAAAGGCAAATTGGGCCAGGACAAGATGCTGGGTTGAAGGACAGCTGTGGGCTTAGTGAGCTTGATGAGTGGGGATTAAGGTGGCAAACCCAACAATTTGTTGGCCATTCCCCATTAGCAATGATGGAAGATAGATGAACATGGCATTTTTATCCTAAGAGGTTGGTTCCTTGAGGGGACCTATTAGGGAAGTGCCTATTAGATATCATTGTGAAACTTCCAGTAGGGTAAAGAGCATAAGCAGAGAGAGCAATAGGTCTTGTCTAGCCATTGTCTGTAACAAGTAGAAAAAAAACAAGGGGAAACCAAGAATGTGGAGGGAGAAAATGCCGACACATGCTTAAATCAAGACCTTGATGGTTGGCCACATAACAGAAGGGAAGAGAAAAAAATAACTAGGGGAGTATATTCAGCCCTCATCCAGGATCTTGGGACAGCTTTCTCATCTGATGTCAGATGCTTCAGGGTTCATACTAGACGAATCTTGAGGTTCCCGGAGGGTTCTACCATTCACTCAGGAGCAGTGGCTTTCTTCAGATGATCCAGGAATCGATACCCACAAATTTGGCAGTTGTGGAAGTAGTCAGAAGGGGCCCTTAGATTGGGGGGAGGAGTGAATAGGTGCAGTTTCCTGAATTCAGAAAAGGAGGTGTCTCACTCCCCAAATACCTGTAATATGGAAATAATAACTGATCAGTATGGGGCCAGTTTTCAGATTAAGACATATAGATTGCTTGAGATGTACAATTGTGAGAAAACTCTTTGCATCAGTCTTTAGATCTGAGTTTCTGGCCAACATAATTTAGGACCAAAATTGGTCTCTAAACAGCACGTAGAGGTGGTTTAGTTTCCCAGCCACACAGGTCTGGGTTCAAACAATGCAATAAGATTTTCCCCATAATTCCCACAATTGAATAAAGTTTTCTCACAAGACAGAAGTTGGACTAGACCCATAACTGAATCAGTCACTATGGTTCACTCAATTCCCGCTATTAACCACTTAGTGTCCTAATCCCCCCAATTATTCAATTTTCCCCTTTTTGCCTTATGAGAGAGTGGGCAATCCACTCCTTCCGTGGATCACTTATTTATAAATTAAATCTATAAGGTTTTTCATAAATTCATAATCATAATTACATTGTCAGGTTACATTAATATCAGGTTATAGATCAAACTACTTAGAGGTCTCACAATGGATTAGTTTTGAGAAAGAAGATTTACATGTCACCAAGGTAACCAAGAAAATTTAAACATAAACATCATGAAACAAAAGACCAAAGCAATACAATAATTATCACCAATTAACATATCCACATCATCAACAATTATTGACAATTAACATATCTACATTATCTCAAAGCTATCAGCAACACTTTAGGGTTAGTTCATACATACACACATATACATATATACAGATATATGTATATATATGCATACCTATATCTATACATACATACATACATGTATATATCACATTGGCTAGTGTTCTGCTGGTCTTACTGCATATGTCTGGAGCTTATCTGAAGCTTACAGACTATGAGGCAGTTAACAGGAATGAGGGGCCCTTACAGGAAGGCTTAGCTGGCTCCTCCAATTTAGAACATGGTCTCAGGATGTGGCCTTAGTTAATTTATGAGACAGTTTCCAGTGGTTCCTATGTTCTCCTAATTTATGAGAGTTTCTAAGTAACTGTTATGCTTCCTTAATTTATTGGAACTGTGTATAAGTGACTATAAGTGACTATAAGTAGATATTCTAGGTTCTTCTTTGAAATCTTACTTTCTACTATTGTTATCTTATACTAGCTACTTATAAGCTTACTATTCCAGCTAAAAGGGATGGTCAGGGGACCAGGACAAGATACAATTTTAACACAAGTGGGGAAATACTTGAGCCAAGGAGTCCAATTGTTAGGTTATTGCAATAATCCAGGTGAGAGGACCTGATCCTAGGGTGGTAGCTTTGAGGGGAGAGAAGTGAACATATATGATAGGTGTTGTGAAAAAAGGAATTATAAAATTTGGCAATTGATGGGAAGTGTGGGATGAGGGAAAGTAAGGAGTTGTGATGATTTACTGTAAGAATGGTGGTACCCTTAATAGCAAAAAGGAAATTCAGAAGAGGACTAGATTTTTAGAGAAAGATAATGTGTTCTGCTTTAGACATTGAATTTCAGATAACAATAGGACATCCACTTTGAAATGTCCAATACGCATAGTGATGTGGGTTTGTAGCTCAGTTGAGAGAGTAGGACTGGCTTTGATTGATATCTTTGGGATGGCAAATTGGGCCACCTTTTGTCTCAATTCTTACCTAGCCCTTAGTCATTGAATGGGCATGGTTTCAGACAAATAGACCTGGGAAAGACCTTAATTTAGAAAGGCCAAGGTCACCCACTGCATCCTGGACAACAAGCCTCTCAACCTTTGTCTTGCCACTGGACTACAATGCCTCTAGAGGAGGGAGCAAGGCTAACCATTCAAATCCAATTCATGCCCAAGTCAAGACACGACCCTCTAAATTACCATTCTACACCAACACCATGAGGACCAGTGCCATGTGGTAGATAGAATGGTGGCAGATTCAGTCAGGAATATCTGTGTTTAATCCTGATTCTGATACATATTTGCTGTGTGCCCCTGGGCAAGTCATATAATATCTCTGAGCCTCTGTTTCTTTATTTATAAAACAGGGGTAATAATACCTCTAGTAATTTATTCCCAGGATCATTGTGAACCCCTCCTGGGGTTGTGTAAAGTGCTTTGTGAATCTCAAAGGTCTATACAAATATTAGCTAATATTATAGTCATTAAATTTGACCAATTTTGTTATCGTTATTTTATTCTTTGAATCTTCTTTTTGCCCTGAAGACAACCTGATACATGGGATAAATAGCTTCTGTGGTTACAATTCCCTTTCTTTTCTCTAGATATTTAAGAGTATTTCACCATTTAAAATGTTTATCCTTTATTTTTTCTATTGTCTCCTCCTCTGCCTCTCTCCTTATTCCCACAGGACCTTTGCATGTCTATTCTGGCCCAGTACCCATTTTTTTTCTTAGGAATAGTACTTTTTCCACCTAAAGTATCTATACGTTGCTTTGACCTTGTCTTTCATTTTACAAGTGTAGACATACGCTGGGTCTTTGCAGGCAGGCACACCAGCTATTTGACAGCCCATCACCAAGATAAATAAACTGATTAAATCGTTGAACATTTGCTCCAATTCAGTCATTTTAACATTAGAGATTACCAGACTAAATGCAACTAGGCAGTTATTTCAGTGATTCTTACCAACAGCTCAGTGATAACAATTGTTTCACTGTCTTTCAACAATTGAAAGAGAGCAATCTCATATATTTTTGATCAGTTTGGCTAAACTATATTGTTAGGGTTCCAATTTTAATATCCTGCTTCTTAAATATTTCTAGTTTCTAGTCACTAAGGTTTATCACTTTTGGATATATATGTATAGGTATATATATACACACATACATATGTATGTACACATATAAACACACTCATATGTATGTACACACATATATATGTATACATACATATGCATATAGTTTATCCCTGTGTAGATATAATAATCTTTCCATAAGTGTATATGTGTATATGTATACATGTAACAAAATATTAACTTGCCACACACAAGAAAACAAATATGAGGAAGGAAGGAAACAAGCAGCCCCTTTATTAAGCACCTACTATGTGCCAGGCACTGTGCTAAGTACTTTTCAAGTATTATCTTGTTTGAATTGATCTTCACATCAGACCAACTCTATGAGGTAGAAGTTATTATTCTCACCTTTGTACAGAAGAGGAAACTAAGACAGAAAGAGCTTAAGTGATTTTCTCAGAGTCATACAGCTAATAAGTGTCTAATGCTATATTTAGACTCACATTTTCCTGATTTTGGGACCAGCACTCAGTACGTTGTTATCTAGTTGTAGTGAAGAATTCAGAGAAAACATGGGAAGACTTTTGTGAAGTAATGTAAGAATAAAGTAAGCAGAAACAGGAAAATAATGCAAAAATGACTACAACAATGTAAACAATGATAACAAAAACAAAACTGAAAGCTATACTATTATAATGACCATTTGCCCTCTCCTCCCTCCAAAAAAAAAAAAGAGATAAGAAAATTTACCTCCTTTTTGTTGGAAAGATGTGGGCAATGGATGTGGAATGATGCCTGTGCTATCATACAGAGTTATTATTTTAGTTGGTTTTACTAAACCATTTAAAAAATTACTAGAGTAGGTGAAGAGGAAAAGCATATTCAGAAATAAATGTGATAAAAAAACAAAAAGTGTCAATAAAACTTAAACAAAAATAAAGCTTTTCCTGGCAGACTCTACTTTTGTATGAAGTAGACTTCCTTAGTTACCATCTTTGAGTTTAATTCAATAAATTAAGTTCAACAATTTTTAATTAATTATTATTTGTACCTATCGTTATCATTTGTACCTATCAGTGCAAAACACTGTGTCTGGTGCTGGAGACACAAAGATGCAAACCAGCATGGTCTCTGCCTGGAAAGATCTAAGCAAAACATTCAAAAATTAATTCCTATATTTTGAGGAATAGATGAAAGGATGGATGACTTAATGTTCCCTCTCAAAAAATCTTTTAGAACAATGTAGATACCCATCTTCCATTCATAGAATTACTTAGATGTAGTCCTACTTGGAGCAAAGAGAAATAGGTCCAAATAAATCCGATGACCTCTGGAGGTTTCTTCATACCCTCAAGATCTATAATTAGCTTCTCTGATTCAGTTTCCTAACCTGTGGTAGCTGGATTTTTCTTTCCTGAGACTTCCAGGGAGACCATAAACCCTAATTATAGTCTGCCTAATTATGCAAAGGTTTATCACGGGGAAAGGAAAAGGAGAAATTAGTGCTCACAGGAGAGGAGTTTGGGACCCACAGCATGGTAATAATGCTTGACACTGATATATCACTTTGTAAAGGGAGTTTATGAAGTCCTTGGCAGGTTTTAAAAAACAACTTTTTAATCCATAGAAGATAAAAGAAAATAGTGAACAGCTTTATAAAGCCCAATTCTAAAAGGTTTTTCCTCCCATCAAATTATTATGAATACTCAGATTTCTCCACAGTCACCATCTTAAGCCATACACAGTGTTTACGCCTAGATCGCAGCAATGCCAACACATTCTCAGAAAACTGATGGGGATGTTGGTAATCGCTTCTTTGATTCAGGCTTGGATTTCTGCCAAACGCTGTGGGTTTTGTAACATAAACTACACTCTTCACAAGTCTCCATGAGAAAAAAAAAGGCAGAGGAAGGAGGAACCATGAGCATGATAATAGGTATAAGGCTTCCAGGCCTTTATAAACACCCAGGTTTTCCAGATCATTCCTTGAAGCAGCATGCTATGTTGCTGTTGAAATAAGTCCAAGCTGGGTGCCATTACTGCTTCCTGAAGCTTGCATGGATCAACTAAGGCTGGGAATAAGGCTGGTATTCTACCTTGGGGTGGAAAAAAACTGAGGGGGTGACTTCTTAACCAAACAAAGAAGAGAGTTAATCACAAAGACCAAATAAATCATTTCAATTACATGACATCAACAAATTTTTGCATGAACAAAATCAGCGCAGCTAGGATTAGAAGGGAGACTGTCATTAGAGGGAAAAATCTTTGGTCACATATCTCTGGTAGGAGTCTGATATTCAAGATATATAGGCAATTAATACAAATTAAAAAGACAAGGTACTATTCTTCAAAGACAAAGTACTGTTCTCCAATTGATGTGATCAAAACATATGAACAAAGAGTCCTCAAGAAAAGAATTACAAAGTATTAACAACAAATATGAAAGATTATTCCAAATCAGTTGTAGTAAGAGGAATACAAATCGAAAGAACTTGAGGTTCTGCTTCACAGCTAGAAAATTTGCAAAAATGACAAAATATGGGGAAAGAGTTGGAGGGGCTTTGAAAAAGTATGAAGGATGATTCATTTCCAGTGGAGCTATTAAATGGTACAAAACATTCTAGAAAACAATTTGTAATTATCCTTTAAAAAGTGACCAAAATATCCCTTCCCTTTGATCCAGAGATTCCACTGCTGGACATATGCCCCAAGAAAGCTCCTAAAATATTCACAGTAACATTTTTTTTGTGGTAGCAAAAACCTGAAAACAAAGTAGATCCCCACGGATTGAGAAATGACCAAAATTGTGACACATTAATGTAAAGGAATAAAACTGTACTGTAAGAAATAAATCTGAAGAATTCAGAGAAACATGGGAAGACTGGCAAGAATTGAAGCAAAGTCAACTTGCCACATGGTGTAAATAACTTTTAAGAAAACAATATACACAATGACTACAACAAATAGCTGGGAAGAAATAAAAATGAATTCTGTTTAATTATAATAACAAAGAATAGAAAAGAATTGAGAAAATGTACTTCCCTTGTTTACAGAGCTTGGGGTCTGTGGATGTGGAATATTACATACATTGTCAGACCTAATCTATGTGTTGGTTGGTTTTGCCAAACTGATTTTTCTCCCCTTCACCATTACAAAGTAAGGATAGGAGATGGGATGTGTTATAATTGTAAATGAAGGTTATACAAAATTGATCAATCCACAAGCATTTATAATGAAGTCTGCTATACTCCAAGCACTGGGAGTTCAAGTACAAAGAATTAAACAATCTTTACTCATAAGGAGTTTAAGATACAAATAAATACAAGATAAAAGTTGTTTTTTTAATCTTGCTTACAAGGGATTGTTTACTTAGTAGGACCTGGGGAGCAATTCATTCAGAAATGAATGTGATGTTAAATAAAGCATCAATAAAAATAAGATAAAACTATTAAGAGAAAAATATAACGTGGGCTAAATACCTCCTAAACTGGGGTGAGCTGAGTCAAGTTCCTTTTACCCATGATCTTCTGCTTAGAGACCCTATTTAAACCTCCAACCCCAAAGAGGTAGGTTGCTCAGTTCTAACAGATGTCAAGGATTTGTGTGGTGTAAACTATTTGTGGTAGATGGAGTATCCCTTGGAATTTGGAAGCTGTGCAAAACAGCTTTGACTATTTAGGGTCATTGAAATTGCTAATTTCTCTCTGTGCTATGTATCTTTAAATAAAATCTACACAAGCAAATCAATCCAGAGCATGCTCCTTTGTCAGACTGTGGAAATTCTATGAACCCAGTAACTTGACTCAAAACTATGGTTTTTCCCATCTCAGAGATGTAAGAATTATTTTCTCATAAGACTATACACTACAAGTCCCAGTTAGAACCATCTCTTGTTCCAAAGGCTCTTTTATCAGTTGGTTATTTAATAATAATAGTAATGCACATGCTCTTAGCATCTGAACAGGTTACAAGACCTTCTCCTAGTACAAGTATGATTATCTCCATTGTATAGACTAGAGGTATTAAACTGGTAGCCCTTCGGTCAGCTGGAGTGTAAGACTCCTGAATGCTGCCCAAACCAGACTAAAATGTTATTGGTAAATATTTAATTAAAGTAACAAAAATTCAACAAGACATAGATAATGTTAATTTGTGGTTTTCTAAGTCAATCTTTTTCTGAATTTGGCATTGAAACATGTTGAAACTTAGAAATCGTCATTGTATTGTGTAATAAAAAAATCTGGTTTTGGGGACCTAGTCTAGCTTTCTGTAGGTTGTCTGTGTTGTAGATACATCCCCAAGTTCCCAGTCCTTTTCTGGAAATTTGTGGAATCTTCTGTATGTGGGAACTTCCATGCTAAAAATACTCTACTCTGGAGAACTGAAGCTGCTGGAACCAGATGTGAAGGTGTATATGTATTTTTTGGGGTGTGTGTGTGTGTGTGTGTTTGAGGCGATTGGGTGGGAAATAGGCAGCAGGGTTGGGCTGGGGCAGAGGACAACACATTTCTATATTTCCATGCTGAAAGTTTCTATGCTCTGTGTTCACTGGTGTGAAGGTGATTAAAGTTCTAAACATCCTACCCATCAAGTAGGAAGTGGTGATACCTTGTTATAAATTGGGAGAACCTAGTTTGAGAGTTGTTTCTCATAGTTTCACATTAAACTGCATCCTTCTCCTGCCATGGCTTGAAGACTGTTATATCCAAGGTTCTAGTGACTTCTATGGTTGCTCCTTCACTGCCCCATCCCTGGGGCCTATGTTTTCTGTTGTGTTGGTTAGAATGCACCTCATAAAAGCTTTTGCTTTAATCTTTCACTGTCCTGTCTCCCTCCTCTACTCTGTCTTGTATTTCTAGCTTTTTTTCAAAGCTCAGCTAATTCCATTTTCTATCCTACCCCTAATTTAAAACGTTTTACTTCTTATTCTGATATCCTCAGCTGTTAATGCCTCCTTCCTAAAAATCATTTTATTTACTTTTTTATGTAATTTATACATATACATACACAGACCCACATACATATGTGTGTTCACTTGCTGTTCTTTTGATAGAATATAAGCTTCTTTTTAAAAATTTTTTTAGGCAATTAGGGTTAAGTGACTTGCCCAGGGTCACACAGCTAGTAAGTGTCAAGTGTTTGGTCTGAGGTTGGATTTGAACTCAGGTCCTCCTGACTTTAGGGCTGGTGCTCTGTCCACTGCACCACCTAGCTGCCCTGAATATAAGCTTCTTGAAGGCAGGGATAACTCCATTTTTTGCCTTTGTATCCTCAGCACATAGTAGATGCTTAATAAATACTTGTTGGTTGGTTGAAGGATCCCCCAGGAAAGTAGAATAGAAATATTTTTAGGGTCAGGATAGTGGCAACAGCCAATCATTTGTAAATTAGTCATAATTCAGATATTGAACATAGGATCTGGAGTAAGAGAATCATGGCTCTTTTATTTCCTACTTGTGTGACCTCAAGCAAATCAATTACTCCTATCTATAAAATGAAGAGATTCAACTATACGTCTATAGGGTCCCTTCCACTCCAAAAATACAATTCCATGCTCTGTATCTCTTAGACAGTCCCTGAGTGAATCAGAATGAATGCTTTATTAAACATGCAATCAACTAATGCAGTTTACATGGACAGTCCAGGTGGACTTTAATCCCCAATTCTATACTATAGTTTCTACATTCTGCTTGATAGAAGGGTTCTGGAGAAGGGCCATTTGTGATCCTGGTTGACAGGACTGGCCCCAGGCAAATTTTGAAGTAGATGATGTTTGTCTTTGGTGTTCTTGGCTTTCCAGATTGCCTTACTCTTTTCTCTTCCTTCAGGTACCCAATGTTCTCATATTCTTTCTCAGCTATCAAAACCAGCTGGAAGATTCTTCATTCATACTAAGATGTAAATGACAACTACCAGCTTAGAGTCCTTTACTTTCCCCTTAAAGGAGTATTTCAACTGCAAGGCATATACCACAAGGTGGTCAATGATCAATGGAAAGGTCCCATATATACCAAAATATTCCTAGCAGCACTTTTTTTTTTTGGTGTAGCAAAGACTGGAAACAAAGTATATGCACATCTATTGGGGAATGGCTAAACAAGTTGTAGTACATAAGTCAATGCATGAAAGAAACAATGAATAAAATGAAACATGAAAAGACTTATATGAAGTGCTGCAAAATGGACCATGGATGATAAGGCTGGAGCTTATAGAGGAAGGGGGCATTAACAACTGAGGACATCAGAATAAGAAGTAGAAAGTTTTAAATTAGGGGTAGGATAGAAAATGGAATTAGCTGAGCTTTGAAATATGAGACGAGCAGAGGAGGAGACAGGACAGTGAAAGATTAAAGTAAAAGCTTTATGAGGATTTCTAGTGACAATATCTCATTCACAGTTGTGGAAACTGAAGCCCATTGAGGTTAGTGGCTAGCTCAAGTTCAGGCAGGTAGTAAGGTAATAGAGCTGGGGTCCAAACACAGATTCTCTGACCCCTAAGCCTTTGCAAATTTCCTTGCTGCGACCTGCACAATAACTATAACAATATAAATGGAGAGAACAACAGAACATTGAAATTGAATGCTGTGAAATTATAATGACCAGGTGTAAGGGTGAGGACCAGCCTAGACAATTAACCTACTGAAGTGATTTGTTCTGTAAAATTTGGATTCAGTCAAAAGACCATTCTATTTTTTTTTTGTTTTGTTTTTTGCTAGGCAATGAGGTTAAGTGACTTGTCCAGAGTCACACAGCTAGAAGTGTTATGTGTCTGAGGCTGGATTTGAACTCAGGTCCTCCTGACTCCAGGGCCAGTTTTCTATCCACTGCGCCACCTAGCTGCCCCCAATTTTTTTTTTTAGGCAATTGGGGTTAAGTGACTTACCCAGCATCACACAGCTAGTAAATGTCAAGTGTTTAGTCTGAGGCCAGATTTGAACTCATGTCCTCCTGACTTTAGGGCCAGTGCTCTATCCACTGTGCAATCTAGCTGTCCAAAAGGCCATTCTTAAGGATCTAGAAGGCCACATGTGGTCTCAAGGCCACCCCAGATCTATCTCACTTAAAGTAAGTGACAAGGTGCTACACTTTGTTGCATTAGCTAGCTGAGAGCACATCTCAACTGTTTACCATGTGAACAAGGCCTGGACATCCTTGTTGAATCAATTAAACAATTAACCATAGCCTTTAAACTAAGTCTGAAAATGGCCTTGATCAATTTATATGTCTTTGAAACACACTGGATAAACTGGAGTATCATTCTATAGGAAGTGCATTTGGATTGGTTTAGGAAACTTGATCACATGTTGTGGTTCATCTATAAATTAACAAGCCAGTTCAGAACTGGAAGATTTCAGTGTCTGGAGGCACAGAAGGAAAACTAAACCCCTGAGAAAGGGAGGAAGGGGAGGAGAACTTTGCCCCCTTGCCCCTTTGGCTAGAGAAAGACCTTGGGAACTTTATCAGGTCAGAGGATTTTGATTTTTCACTGAGTCTTAGCAGTATTCCTAAGTAGCTGAGGATAGACTAGACTCAAAGAGAAAAGACAGATTCAAATCTCTACAAGGAGTCCAGTAGAAAAAGCTACACCAATACACCTAAGGGTAATGTATTGGGGACTCTAACAAAAGGACTTCCACGAGCTTTCAGTTTTCCCTCTGTCATATATACACTCTAAACTTGAGCCAATTTTGCCCTGGACTCTGTATGTACTGGTGGGAGAATATATCACAGACTTTTGAGGGGGGTGTTTTGTACTAACTTTTCTTACTATACCAGCTTAGTAAATACTGCTTTCTAAAATCTAATTAAATCTAACTGACTAATTGATAACAACCAATAATCATGGGAGAAAACATACTGATGGGGGCTTGGTAGCTATAGCATTAGAAAGCCCCAAGACCTTCAGGGGACAAATAGCAGCTGGGCTCTGGGGACCCAGACAGTTCAAGTAGGGCTGTTGAGAGAATGGCTCCTGAGCATCTGCTACATAAACTTGTATCAAAAGAAGAGAAATGAGAATAAACCTGCTCCTTTCTTTGAAGAGGTAGAGAATGTGCTTGGCACAATGCCTGGCACATCGTAAATACTTAATAAATGATTGTTGACTGACTGAATGTTGTTATGGAACACTGCATATAATTTCAGGTTTGATTGATATGTTGGTTAGTTTTGCTGAACTTTTTTTGTTGTTGTTTAATTTTTTTTTTTGCATTCATGGGATCATAGGTCTAGAACTCAAAGGAAACTCAGAGAGCTTCTAGGCCAACTCCTTTATCTTACAAATGAGGAAAATGGGACCAAGGAGTAAGTGGCTTGCCAAATTCACACAGGTAGTATGTGTCAGAGACTGAATTTCAATTCAAGTCCTCTCTCTCTCTCTCTCTCTCTCTCTCTCTCTCTCTCTCTCTCTCTCTTTCTTTCTCCTCTGCTAGAGGGAGGGAAAGGAAGGAAGGAAGAGGCCTATGTAGGCAAATACAAGTGATATGAAAGTAGAAGCTACCAATAAGATTTTAAAAATGTATATTATATATATACATATATATATTTAAAAACTAAGGATCTTTACATTAGGCAAAAAAAGGGTTAAAATTCTAAACTAGGCTATTTTAATTATCAGCAAGGAGATGTGTGTATGTGGGGGTTGGCACAGCATTTGGGGGTAATAGGGAAGAAGTTTTAGGATGTTTTCAGGTATAATGGAGGATAATCAGAGTAGCCCCCCTTCTCATCTGATATGGACGTGTATGATAGATGTGTGATAGATATATAATAGATATGTGACATATCTATATACACACATATATTTCTGATATATATACACATATATGTGACAAACATATGTATATACATCTATCAATTGATCTATTGATCTATCTACCTGTCTATCTATCATCTATATGTGACCTTTCCAATAGGGGTGGCCTCTTTGCTAAATGACAGACAAAATGAGAGTCTTACAATTGGTACCCTGGTGCTCCTCATGGACAACTTTCTGGCCATTTTCTTGCCAGTTACCTCCTCATAATGAAGGAACTTCCACCTTGGGGTGCCTTACTCTCATAAGTGGTGACTGTCCTTCCTAGAGCACTATTTCAGTAATGAAACAAAATAAAACAAAAAGCTGCCAGCCTTGCTTCATTTAACTCCAAAGTCTTTGAATATCTCCATAATTTCAGGTACCTTTGCTTTTCTTCCCTCTTTCTCATCTCCTTACTCAGTCTCCAGTTTTAGACTCATGAACCCGGATAAGATCAACTCTGCTATTGTACCTGGACAGCGTATATCATTCTACTACCCTATAGCCTCACTCACCATCCCGGCAACTTTCCCTGGTCACTACTCTTTTTGTATGTCATCTCCTTCTGTTAGAATGCAAGCTTCTTGGGCAGCTAGGTGGCACAGGGGATAGAGCACCGGCCCTGGATTCAGGAGGTCACGAGTTCAAATTTGGCCTCAGACACATAACACTTACTAGCTGTGTGACCCTGGGCAAGTCACTTAACCCCATTGTCTAGCTTAAAAAAAAAAAGAATGCAAGCTTCTTGAAGGCAGGAGTGGTTTTACCTTTTGTATTTCTGTTTCCAGTCTTTAGCAGAGAGCTTGGCATATAGTGAGTACTTAATAAATGCTTTTTTCATTCATTCCTCATAAGCAATTGAGTGGGAAGAGCTGTCCACTCAGTAGACTTTAAAAGGAGAAACTTTGCTATCACTTTCTCTCTCTTCCATCTGTTGACATGTTTGTCCAGACATTTTGAGTCTCTCCCTTTGATTTCCATGATGGAGGAGGGCAGGATTCTTTTCCAAATATAAAGTTCTGAGACCTGGTGGGGGAAGTGCCTTTTCCTATGAAGGAAACCAGCTCTTGATTCACTCAGACTAGGTTAATGTCCTGGAGGAGCCTGATTCTCTTAGTACTCCTTGATTCACTTATGCACCCACAAGTGGAATTCCAGGGAAAATCTCTTAGGCAAAGCTTAAAATTGACTTATATCTACATTCTCCCCAAATGGGATCAACAGAGTCCCTTCTAGAAAGCTACTCAGGGTACCAAGTATTCAGGTATAGGGCAGCTATTTATTTCCTTTACCACAAAAAAAATCTCTAAAACACACCAAAGACTCATAAACACATATTGACAAATACTTAAACTATGAAATAGTAATTCATAATTCCTCTTGCACTCTCCTCAGAGGTTGGTACCTAAAAACTTTAAAAAAAGGAAACACTTTATGGGATGGTTGAACAGACATTCTATTTTCCTATCAGTTCAGCACTGTCTGGGCAACTCACTCAATGTCCATATCTTTTTACAAACCAGAGGTTTATCCTCTGGTTTAGGTTTGTCCTCTGTTGGCTTGGGTTCATTCCCCTGGCAATGATCATCTTCTCCTCAAAGACATTATTTCAGAGACCATCTCCTTCTGGGCCATCAGCACCAGAATCCAGGAGCTCCCAACCTCTCAAACTCATGTGATTATTGATACAGATCCATGTTTAGTTAGCTATGCTTAGGAGGGGAAACACCATCAAGCAGAAGAGAAAGCTATGAACCTGAACTCTAGTCTCAGACTTACATAGGCAAGCCATGTGCACTGGCTGCCATGTATAAGCAGTTGTTACTGCTGTGTGAGATAAAGTGGGGAGGAGAGAGGGAAAGAATATCTCCTTCTCCACCACTCTCAGTAATGGAAGGGAGAGTTCTGACACACTAGATATATAGGAAGAGGGAGAAAAAGAACTTGTTTCTCCTTGTCTAAGTGGGTAGCTCTTTGTGCACTAATCATTTTCAGTCTAGCCATGAGTTATTGGGTGAGGGTGAGGTGGCACATAAGTGCAAATCTTTGGTTGTCCTTGTACTTTAGCAAAGGACCAGGGCTTTTGCTCAATTCAGGAGAAGTGCCCCCAGCAAAACTGGTGGGCTCCCATGATTACCACTCCTGTTACATTTGTCTCCTATATCATTACACAAAGCTACTTGCACTTTCTATCTCCTTTGCAAGTTGGCCTGGTTTGTTCAACTTTTTCCCCTACACTATCAACATTCATTTTCTATGAGGAAAGCTGTTGAAATGAAATGCTCTCTACAGTGGCCAGTTGTATTTTGCTAGTTTCAAATTATGAATGTCTCAATACACCAAACATGGAGATGTAATGAAAGAGTAGCATTTATGGCTTCAAATGAATAAATCTGGTCATTGAAATGCCAGTAATTCTGGCACAAAATAAATTAGTTCAGTAACTGGGAGGTCTGGAATTATGTCACCAATGGAAATATCTCAAATGACATTTCAATGACAACTATGAAATATGGAAACTTTTTATTCTGCATAGATTTCCCCTTCTGACTCCAGAAGATTTTGGAGGGGAACTTTTTTCCCCTTCCCTTTGTCCCATTCTTTGTTTGAATAGGACTTTAGAAGGCCACTCACCTATAACTCTTACAGTCATTTAGGAAAGCCAGGGTTAGTTTCCCTCAGAGGTTTGTACTCAATGTGTAAACAATCTTCCCCATGATCTACCTTTCATTAGCATAACTTCTAGACTTGTTAGATAACAAAAGTGGAGGTAGTGTCATGGAATATTAAAATTGGAAGAGACCTTTGAGATAACATATTTGAATCCTTCTAAACATCATGACCTTTACCTTCACTCTATTTCAGCCACATGCAGGGGTGGCCATACCTGTGAAATGACTATCACCCTTAATCATTCCATCTCCATTATCTAGAACTCTGAAATCCCTTGAACTGATCATAACCTCCTATCCTTCCACCTCTTCCTATGCCTCATTTATCTTAAACCTCTTCTTCATACTCCTTAGGATCTCTGGTTCCTATACCCTTCCCAGGTTTCTTATCCTATCACAACCAGTCTGTCCTTTCTTCTATCTCTTCACTGTTTTTAACCTCTGATTGACTATTTCAATCATACTTTACGAGCTACCCTTGAATCTCTTTTTCCCTAGTCCATCACCAGTCATGCATTGCCTAATGACAACACTTGGCTTACCCTTACTATCTATTTTCTCTATTCCTATTCACATACTACTCAGGAGTTCACATGTAGTGGGAAGAGTGCTGGATTTGGAGTCAATCCTGGGTTCAAATTCTGATTCTGCTACTTAGTATCTGTGTGATCTTGGGCTAGTTGCTTAAACTCTCTGAGCCTCAGTTTCCTCATTTTAAAAATGAGTGAGTTGGACTAGATGGCCTCTAAGATCCCTTATGACTTTAAATGTATGATCCTATAAATACATCTGGAGAAAGTCACATGATCATGTCAACTAGGTCACTACAAATTTATGTTACCTAATTTCACTTTGGCTCCTTGTTGCTGCATAATGATTCTTTTACTCTTTCCAAAGTGACCTTTTCTCACACCCTCCAAAGCAGTTATCCCAGACCTTCTCCTCTTTCCTTGAACAATTTCTTCCCCACATCCCCCTAACCCCTCATCTCAGCTTACTCACTGCTTTGTGACGTGGAGTATTGAGTGGGAGAAGCTATAACCATCCAACACAACTGAAAAGGAAAGATCACACTTGTAATGAAGTGTTTGAAAAAAAAATGAGTTGGCTTAAGATATGTTTTTCTTTTTAAAATTCCCCTGCAGTGACTATCATAATAATGACTTACATTGATAGAGTTAGCACTTAACAATTTACAGAATGCTTTCACATCTATTATTCCATTTGATTGATGTTAACAGTGGGTTTAAGTGGCCTAACATCATCAGTTATGCTGTTCGTCCAAAATGTCACTACTGGCCCATCATCTATAGGAACAGGTGTTGGGATGTTTTTCTAGTAACTGTGATAGATGTGGGCTGAACCTTCCCAGAACCAGCCTCATTGTAATAATAATAGTTCACATTGACATAACACTTTAAGTCTGACAAAGCACTTTGCATTTGGGACTCTGTTGGCCATGGCAGGGGCACAGTCTGCTGCTCTGGGTAGGATCAATGCCACCAATTTGTTTTTCTTTACATCTATATAATACCCAACTGGCCACAAACACATCACCATCCATTAATGCCTATGTATTGCCCAATGGGTTTGACTACACCTTACTAGCTATGGGACCATGAATAAGTCACTTAACCTCCTTGAGCATCTATAAAATAGGGAATTAAATTCAACACTAGTTGCCTCCACTTCTCTCTCACCAAATGCCCAGGAATATTTGATATTTGGATTCCTTGGTACCACACAGCCTGTGAGTATGCCCCATTGCTCAGAATGACTCCTTACACTCTTATCTGTAATCTCAAAGTTCAAGTCTCTAATGAAGAGCTGTCCAGACACATTTGGAAACTGACTTCAACATGAAGACAGTGGTCATGGATACATGTGATCCTTCTTCAATAGCGTTAAGTATAGAAAAGAACTAGCTAACCAGATTTTCTGGTTAGCTAGAATATCTCACCTAAAGTTTTTCCAAGCTGGCTTTCAACCTCATCACTTACCTGAAACTGTTCTCTCCAAGGAGATGTCAATTACAAAATCTATCTCTAACAATTTCTATCTCTTTTTTTAAACCTTTCTTTATATTTTGATGGTGTTGACTGCCTTCCCCTTTTGGATACTCTCTCTTCTCTGGGCTTTCATAATATTGATCTCTCTTGCTTCTCCTACCTGTTTGATAATTCCTCAGTTTCCTTTTTTGAAACATTGCCTATGTAAAGCCCTGTAACTATGGTTGTCTACCAGGGTCTTGGTAGTTGCTCTTTTTCTCTTTTCCCTCTATACTCTCTCACTTTGTGACATCATGAACTTCCATAAGTTTAATTGTCATTTTTAAGGAAATGACTCCCTAGTCTCTCTCCTGAGGGCCAGTCCTGCATCACTGCCTAGTGGACATTTTGAACTGGATATTCCATAGGTATCTCAAACTCAACATGTTCAAATAAAAATTCATTGTCTCTCCCCTTCAATTCACTCCTTTTCTGGACTTCCTTATTTCTGTTGAGGATACCACCATCCTTCCACTTACCCAAGCGTACAACCTCCTGTTATCTGGCAGCTAGGTGATATAGTGGATCAGTATTGGACCTGGAGTTCAAATCCAGCCTCAGATATTTTACTAGCTGTGTGACCTTGAGCAAATCACTTAACCTCTAACTGCCTCAGTTTACTCTTCTGAAAATGGCAATTATAATAGCCCCTACCTCCCTGGGTTGTTGTGAGGATCAAATGAGATAATTTTAAAAGTGCTTTCCAAACCTTAAGTCTCCAGGATGGTCTGTGTATATGTACAGAGTAGGGGTGTGTGTGAAGCATTGGGTTTGGAATATAGCTATTTGTCCAATTTGGCTGGAGCATAGAGTTCATGGAAGGCAATAGTTTTTTGATATGCTGTACCTACCTCACAGGGTTTTGAAGAGCAAATGAGATAAAGGACATAAAAATGTTTTCCAACCTTAAAACACTTTCTAAACATTAGCAGTGATTGTTCCATGGTGTGACAGTAATGTGACTGAGTACCATAAGCTATATACATTTATTTCTTTATAGTCATGCTTGGTGTATTCTATGAGTTTCTATGTCAATGTTGTCTGATGTCAATTTTGAGTTCCTGGAGAACAGGGGTGGCCTCCATTTTGACCAACTTTGTATATTCCAACATCACACATCACTGGCTGGCTTAGAATGCACCAACTGTGATCCAGAGCTATAATTAGGGATTATCTAGGTCAAATTGGGGCAGGACAAAATGGGTCGGGGCAGGAGAGGTGGGTTTCACCTCCTGTATGAATGCTGATGAAGAAGCAGCATGAAAATTCTAGGAGATCATGAGGCTTCTATGTTGCTGAAAGTGTTTTTGAATGTTGAAGAGGCTGGGGATCAGGGCTGGGGTATAGCCAGAGGGTGGAATAAGCACACCCCAGGTCAATACTGGTGGCACCTTCTAAATTTCAAGACCCTGAAGCAAAGCCCCAGTTATACTGCCTTAGTTACAGCTTTTTTTCCCAGGGCATTTGCAAGTAGGGGAGATGCTATTCTCTTGGTTTTCAGCTCAGTCAGTCAATTTGACTACCTTAAAAGCTACTTGGTAAAGCTTTTTAAGAGTATGCACCTTCCACTCCTTTCCCTTTGCTTCTTTTTAAACCTAAGTTCCAGGGCCACACTTTCCTTCTGGGAATGAAATGATGTCTGTGGAAAGACAAGAACCCACACCCAGGCAACTGATGCTGTTATGTAATATGGATAAATGCTCCTCAACTCCCTTCTTTGGCTCAGTCTCTCTCAAGGTCTGATGAGCCAGGTCACTGATTTATTTCCACACTGTACAAGTTGCTAGCTCCTTAGAAAAGCAAAATAAATCCTCGGAACATGACAAAATAAAGTTGTCACCAGCTGGGGGAAGCAATTGCTGAAGGACTCAGCATTTCTCCTGCTCACTTTGGCTCAATGGCACTATGTGTCTTTCTATCAAAAGGAGAGACACTGCAGTATGTCAGCAAAAAGTCAGTTAATTGGCTTTACAGTTTATCACAAGCATAAAGAACTGGATGCTCTTAATTTGGGCCTTCTGCAAGTGTTTTCTTTGGTGTCTGACATCAAAGGGACAGTGCTATGTAGTAAAGAGAGGACTGAGATTGGAATCAGAAGATCTGGGTTCAAATCTCAACACTGACCCATAACCACAACATGGTTGACCATGACCTGGGGCAATAATGTTGACACTGCTTACCTCAATAAAGTTGTTGCAAGGGAAGACCAAATGTGAGTTATTATTCCCTCTGGTTAGTTCATAGACCCTTGCTGTGTTTTGCTTACCATCTCTTGGATAAATAGGGAGATTTTTTATTTCTAGACTAGGAAAGCATTTTGAGATCCTCAGAGGAGGGTTCCTAGATAAATACAATGAGCTGCATTTCTTTCTAAAGGAACTAATTGGTCTTTCAGTAGCAGAGTCAGCATTGAGCCTCTTTCCAAGACCAGGGCCTCATAACCCAGGGCAGGGCTCCTGAGATATCTGTTCTTTTATTTCTCATTTATTCCTTTTGTTATTTTGGACACAGGTGCACCTAGCACCTAAATCATCCCTCCATTGGCCAGGTGATTTCTTGACCCCTTTACAGACTGAAATTTCTATGAACCTGAGTTCTACAGAAGGATTGGGCTTCTCATTCACCCAACATCTATTTCATAGTTGATAAAAATTGAGCCATTCTAAGTTTTGGGTTTCAGAGATAAATGTATGAACTCACTGTAAGTTTCCATAGTGTTATACAGTGGTAAGCCAGTAGCTACTAGAGAAATATACTGAATTTGGAATCAAGGAACCTGGTTCAAGTTCTAGCTCTGTTTATGATCTGTAAAACTTTGGGTAGATACTTTTCTTTCTCTAAGCCTCTTCTTCTGTAAAGAAGGGGTTGCACTTGATCAGTGGTTTTTAATTTTTCTTCGAATCATCAGCCCCTTTGGCCATCTGGTATGGATCCCTTCTCAGGATATTTTCACCTTAATTAATAATTGAATGAAATGCTAAATTTCAGTGTAGTGAAAATGAAGATGTGATTTTTTTTTCCCATTCAAGTTCATGGATGCCCTGCATGGACACTTTTGCCCCCCCACCATTTAGAACCCCTATACCAAATGAACTCTAAGGTCCTTTCTTCTCTGAATCTTATGATCTTGTGTTTGTGACACCAATATTTAGAAGATGTATGCAGGAGGAACAAAATCCTTTCCACTTCCCCTCCTAGACCTATCACATTGCAGAATTCTCTCAAATCAGGGTCAGCTTTAGTTCTTCCATACACTTCTTTGTGTCACAGTCTCCCACTTGCTTCCTGATGCCAGAATTATAGACATTAAAAAGTATTTTATTACATATTAGGCTACACAAGGCATGGTGCTGAGCACCACATAAAATGAGTTAAACAATCCCAGGCCTTAACCTGTAAGATCTGACAATTTAAGACAGACAAATACTAACACAAATGTAAACAAGTGAACAAAGATTAACCAGAGATAAAATATCAAATTGTTAACATTATTTTTGGTGGTGGTGGTGGGGAGAAAATGCAAACTGTTAGACAGAAAATGAATGGGGTCCAAGTAAATTCTTTGCTTTTCCAATATAAGGCATAGTGGAAACATCATGGTACTCAGAATCAGGCATCCTTGACTCAAATAAATCCCAGTGCTGCCACAGTCTAGCCTGACAACTCATTTCTCTATACCTCTTTTCTCATCTGTGGAATGAGAGGATGGACTAAATCTCCAATGTTTCATCTATCTCTGAGATTCTATGATTGTAATTAGTCAGGAAAAGCAGGATTTCAAGAGTGATTTGGGGATGGGAGTGATGGTGGGACAGAATGAGCTATCTAAGCATTCAGCATAGATTTTGGTAAGGCAAAAGAATGATGATCTGAAGGACAGAGGAAATTGCATAGAGGCAGGTAGGTGATGCAGTAAATCGAGTGTTGGACCTGGAATCAGGAAGAATTAAGTTCAAATCCAACCTCAGATACTTACTAGCTATGTCACCCTGGGCAAGTCACTTATCTTCCATCTGCCTCAGTTTTCTCATCTGTAAAATGAGGATAGTAATAGTACCTAACATTCAGGGTTGTTGCAAGGATAGATTGAGTTAATATTTGTAAAGTGCTTTGCAAACTTTAAAATGTTATACTTCTCCTCCTCCTTCTTCCTATTATTATCATTATAGTTTTATAGAAAATGAGAGATGAGGGAGGTTACGTAGGCAGGGGTAGCCTTGAGCAGACTTAGGGACAAGATTCTGCATGAAGCTGTAACCTTCATTCCCTGTCTTGTTACTGAAAATTTGTACAAGAAGGACCACAAATGTAACTTTATAAACTGCTATCTTTTTATCTTCACAATCCTTGTCCCAAAACTAAAGAGAAAGAAATTGAGGGGGAAAAAATCTGAAGTGAGTCCTTCCTTCAGTTCCTTGTCTCCTTCTCTCCTTCCAGAACACTAGATGAAGTACAGCTATGGTTTTGTGTGTATGTGTATGTGTTGTGTGTATATATGAAAAAAAGAGAGAGGGTAGATGTTTTATTTACTGTTTCATAAATTATAAGACATTATTTTGTTCTCTCCAAACCTTCACAAAAGGTTTTCTTCCTTTTGCAAACTGTATTTTTTCTTTTTGCAAACAGTTTCTTCTTTTACAACATGACTAATACGGAAATAGGTTTTACATGATTACACACATATAACCTATATCAAATTGCTTACTATCTTAGGGAGTGGTAAAGGAAAAGAGGGAGGGAGAAAATTTGGAACTCAAAATTTTATAAAAAATGAATGTTCAAAATTGTATTTACATGGAATTAGAAAAAAATAAAATACTATTGAAAAATAAACCTTCACAAACGTTCTTCAATGATACCTCATCTTTAGCTGGAAACAACCATAGGTCCTTATTGTCTATGCCAGCTATGTTCATGTTTACTAAGTGAGAAAGTTGTCAAGTATGACTGTGGGTCTGTAAGTTCTTTGAGTGCAAGGATTGTTTCATATTTTTCTTTATATCTCTAGCAACTAACAGAGTACCTAGCACATAATAGGTGCTTAATAGATGCTGATCCATTAACTGAAGGGCCAACCTAGTCAGGTTCTGAGAGGCTTAACAACATGTTGATGGTGAA
Source organism: Vombatus ursinus (assembly GCF_900497805.2). Lineage (NCBI taxonomy): Eukaryota > Metazoa > Chordata > Mammalia > Diprotodontia > Vombatidae > Vombatus > Vombatus ursinus. Next base: position 21,081,202 of record NW_020940355.1, on the reverse strand, counting down.
TTTTCTTTTTGGCAATAGTACATCTTGAAGAATGTTTACTAAGGCAAAGATGGATTGAGATCAACATGGGACAGTGAGCAATCCCAAGAAAGAAATTGTGGATTCCTTTAATATTGTAAGTATCTATAAATGTAACCAAAGGTTATTTGGTAACTTGTACACCTCAAAGGGTTGGAAAAGGGAGGAGAGGGGACAGCTAGGTGGTGCAGTGGATAGAGCACTGGCCCTGGAGTCAGGAGGACCTAAATTCAAATCCAGCCTCAGACCCAAATATCCACTAGCTGTGTGACCCTGGGCAAGTCACTTAAGCCCATTGCCTATACCAAAAAAGAAAAAAAAGAAAAAAGAAAAGAGAGGAGAGGCAAGAAATAACAAAGCCCAGAAATAAAGTTGGCATGAGAACTTGTTGCAGTATAGTCTAAAAAGCACATAGTTCAAAGGGGAAGAAAAGGGTAATTGCAAAAGAAATTATATGGAATAAAGGCTGTCTTATGAAGTTAAGTTGTGTATAATCTATTGAAATCAATATGAAAATAACTTCTATTGTGTTGGGCAGAAGAAATGCCCTTAAGTACTATAGCTAGAAAGTCTGTAAGTACTATAGCTAGAAAGTACTATATATAGAAAGTCAGATTTTGTAAAATATCTAAGCTGTGCATTGATGAATGTATGACTTTTGCTCTGTCTCCCCTTCTAAGTTATTCATTATGGACTATTTACACTTGACCAAAGTTAAATGATCTACTTCATTTGAGAAATCCTCAGTGCCTAAGGGACACTGCAATTCAACTTGCTTCAGGGGAAGGTCCATGGAGACAATGAATAGAAATATAAAGGGCCAATTCTGATTTTTCAGTCAATCCCTGGAGCTGAGCTGCAGAAGAAAAATAGCAACAGGCTCAGAGTACACTGATCTCTGGCATCTGATCACAGTCATTCAATCACGCTCAAATTAATTGTCTCTGGCTGATGCTACAAACAGAGCTTACCTTCCTGTACTTTTGTCTCCAATGAAGACAAAATACTCTGGTGGTTGTCATTTAAATAAAGTGCCCTGGGATTTCATCATCCCAAGGAAAGGGGCAGCCCTATCTTCACCTCCCTCACCTTCTTTATCAGGTTGTGACTAATTTCAAAGATAGCCCACTGATTTAGGGAGCAGAAGTAAGTGGTGGTCAGAGCTTTGCAGCTTTACAGCATCTTTACTTAATACCACATTCTTTTGACATATACCTCAAGTGATTCATTTTGTGCATTCTCAGGGGACTGGACCAACTTCCTTATGTTCCCTGAATAATATATTGAATTGAAAATGCCACCACCATTAACAATCAATCCAACATGTGACTTGCCCAGGTGATGAGGTAGGTAGCTAATATTAGTCACTGTAATTTATCAGGAGAATAACTCACTGATGATACATTTCATGAACGTATCATCAAACCATCTATCACTCTAATGATGAACTTTTCTTATCTAAGAATCCATTGCGACTGTCCTGAGAGAGAACTGAGGGAAATCCAATCCATTTCTATTATGCTCCTAGAAAAAAAAGGAAGCAGATATTCTACCCTTTTGAGCAAAGAAGCAACAAAAGTAGAGGTAATTATACATTTCTAGGCCAAGGTTCTTCAAAACATCCAATTATTTTCTTGTTCTGTGGAAGCTTAGTCCCTCAAATCTTCTTGCTCATACTGTCCCCCAGACTAAAAACAGAGATATTTTTCCTCACCCTTCTTCTGTTGTTAAGCACACACACATATATATTGAAAGAGTTATTATGAGCACCTATCATCATACCGACATGGAAACATACTCTGTACGCTAGACAATTGTAATTTATTCTTCTGCCAAATTAGTGGAGCACAAATTGGGCCTTCAGAGATATATCTATGTTGGGTTGAAGCTATTGCTCTTTCCCCAGGACACGATCACCAGGAAACTAGATAAAAAGGAAAAGGAAGCTCTAAAATAATTAATCAGATAATTCAGGCCAAATAATCACAATCATAATTGCAAACATTTATAGAGATATTTAAGGTTTGCAAAGTGTTTTTCATAGAACAACCCCAGGTATTTCAAGAAAGTGTTTTGTTTTTCAAAAAGTCAGCAGCTCACATTTATATAGCTTTAATGTTTAAAATGGGCTCCTCTCTCAGCTCTGATTCACAGAGGTAAAATCACTGGCATATCATCTAACTCTGTGCTTCGCTTGTTCTGGATAGACCCTGAGTAGGCCTCCCAGTCTGTGTTATGCTCAGAAAAGATCCACAACCCACCACATTTCCAGTTCTTTCCTTGTTCCTGCTGTTCTCTTATCTCTTTCTCCCCTCCTCTGCTTGCCTTCTACAGCAGACAGAGTAGGGTTCTATGCTCACAACATCAGGCAACAGCTACTCCCTACTCCAGAGGTATTTATCTAATGGCTTACCTGGTGGTTGAAAGACAGCCTGCAGTAGACCCAGGCTGGGCTGTCTGTAAGACATGCCCTGAGGTGGGGTGGGGGAGGGGAGGAAGGATGTGTGTGTGTGTGTGCTCCCCAAACTCCAGCTGAGCTGCAGCTCCATGGCTATCAATTACCAGACCTTGATCGCCCAGCTCAGCCCACTCTGTCAGCTCTGAATGGCAATTTGATTAGTTTAGTGAGCATAGGGTCAGTGTTTTCCAAGACTAATTACTGCTGACTTTCCATAAAAGTAATTTCTCTCCCTGATTCAGCCTCCCTCGGGAGGGGAAAGCCCTGATAGTCACCAAACATGTGGCTCTTGCCTTCGACTTGACTGGGGCTTCCTTCTCCCACCCAGATCTGGAGGGGATTATTCCTTGGACCCCTAGGTCATTTCCCCAGGAAGAAGAAACAAAGGAGTGAGAGGAGGAGATGAGCAGAAGGAAAAGACCTTTTCAGAATGCTCTCAAGAAATTCTGGAAGTGAAGTTCCTCAACATCTTTTCTCACTAGCGGACTGCTGATACAGCTTTGGACTTTGAGTGTTTCCTTAACATTCCTAACTATTGCTCACCCTGCTGAGGCCCCTCCAATTTCATTTGCCAGCATTCCCAATCCCACAGATCCTTTCTGAAAGAGGGCTCAAGACACCTAAGTGTCAAGTCACTCAAGCTTTATGGGTCTCAGTTTTCTCCTCTTTCAATGAAAGGAATTGGACTGAATAAATAATCCGAGGTCCCTTCTAGTTCTAACACTGTATGATTCTCAAGGCCTGGCATTCAATGCTCCTCATGATTTGGCTTTGACCTACATTTCTTGTACACACACACACACACACACACACACACACACACACACACACACTGTACTGTCTACTTTGGTTCCCTCAGATATAAAATGAGTATAATAACAGCACTTACCTCTCAGGGTTGTCCTAAAGATCAAATAAGATATTATTTATAAAGTGCTTAGCACAGTGCTGATATATAGGAGGTACTTAAATACTTGTTGTTCCTTTGTTCCCTCTTGAAATCACTTTGCATGACTATAAATGTGTTTGGGGTAGCTAGGTGATACAGTGGATAGAGTGCTGGACCTGGAGTCAGGAAGACCTGACCTTCAAATCCAGTCTACATAACTAGCTGTGAAGTGACCTTGGTTGCCTTAGTTTCCTCAGCTGTAAAAAATGGGGATAATAGCATCTCTCTCTCAAGGCTGTCACAAGGAGAAAATGAGACAATTAAGCATAGCTCCGTGCATACGGTAAGCCCCATATGAATGCTAGTTATTATTATTATTATCAATTTCAAACTTCTAGGACTTGGTGTTCTAGCCAAATTGGCCTACCCTAATCTCATTCAGCCCTCATAGCCTTTGCTGAGGTGGTTCCCCAAAGCTTAGAAGACCACTACCCCAATCTTCCCATTTCCATCTATTAATATCTTAACTATCCTTTAAGACGTATCCAAGATGAGACTTCCATGATGACTTCTTTGATCATAGGTTTTGGAACTGAAAGAGCTGTGAGATTTCATCAAGCTCAGCCTTCTCCATTTATAGATAACTGAAACTGAGCTATCACTATCATCACTACCACAATCATCATCACCATCTGGGAGTGATCCCTCCCCATTTGAACTTCCCAAGCATCGGATCTGGAACCTAGAGGACTGGGGTTCAAATCCTAGCTTTGCTCCTTGCTAATTGTTTGGATTCAGTGGCCCTATCTGCAAAATGATAGCTGTAGAGATGAGCTCTAACATATCCAGCTCTAAGTGCTATGAATTCTATGCATTTAATAATTTTCTAAATTGTACCATTGAAATTTCTATTCTAGTTTCATCCTTCCCACCCCAATTTCCAACTCCTTGAGATTAAGGATGAGATCGGGAAATTATGTCCCCTCTCTTTTTTCATCATTGTATCCCCACGGCCTAACACAATACCTTGTACAAAGTATTTAAACAAATGGTTTTTTTTAATTAAATCCAACAAGTTGGGCAGCCCAAAGGAGAGAGGAGTTCCTTTTGTAGGTACCTGGAGGAATTGAAGTTCAAATATAAGAAAAACAAACAAACCTGGTAATAAGATTGGCAAACCTTTAGAATGGGTTATTGGCTAATGAAACCTTTAAGAATAAAAATATTCATTAGTCCAAGCTCATTGAAGGCAAGAGAAAAAACAATGAACTCTGGAATATTTATCTAGGCCTGGAATTCTAGAGTAAAGAAACTGGTACTCAAGGGTAAGCTAGAACCAGGTCCAACTGGCTCGCAAGAGCCCACTGTTAAATTTTCAGTGTGAGCATTTATACCTCAGAAATCAACACCATGAATCAGGGCTTGATTTATTGTTTTGTTTATTGTTTAGATTTAAGAATGCATTAATAATGCAGATTGAATTTAAAAGTGTGTGTGCATACTTTTCTTTCAGAGAGCCTGGTTGTTAAACGTTTACCAACATACCCCAGTATTGCTTGAGATCATCAAGAGTGCAGTAAAAAGTTTAGGAAATAAAGTCATCACCAGATTGGAGGCCTGGTGACTCTAGGATGATAATGATGACAATGACAATGACAATATTTATACAGTGCCTTAAGGTTTACAAAGTTTCATCCATTATCTCATTTGAGCTTCTCAGTATCCTTGCCTGTACTTCAGCCTTACCTGCTCTCTATCTTCTTGAAGGAGACCTTTTGGGGCCAGGGGGAGGTAAGCAGGACTGTTTAGGACAGAAGTCAGAGGGCTGGGGGAGCTCTCATTTGCTCCTCACTCACCTCCTGAACTGGGACCAGAGGTGGGAGGTAGAGCCCTGAGGCCAATGTTCAGAATGCCCCTGTGTGGGCCACTGAGATCACCTATTCCAAAAAATAGCCTTATAAACACAAAGGAGTTCTGGAAGGAGTGGGAAGCAAAATCTGTTAAGACTGAAGCTTCCTTTTTTCTCCTTACCCTTAAAAAAAGAAAATGAAATAGAAAAAAAAAATTAAATTCCCGCAAATACGTCAGTCTCCTGGGTGTAGAAAGTCGGGGATGACCATTGCTGACTTGGGGACATATCCCTGGGACGGTTCTTTCCTGCCAGGTCACTTGGAATAGTGAAGAGGAGCCCCAGCTTCCACTTTCTTCTGGGAACATTAAATCCTGATGCTGATTTTACTCTACCTCTCCTTCCTTTCCCCACCTCCCCCAGTCACGAGGAGCCCCTCCCCTGGGGAAGAAAGGCGTTACAGCCCACGTGCTTTTCCTCCTTCATGTGTGGGGCAAGGGGAGCAGTGGGGCTGGCTGTCAGTGGGCTGGCTGGCACCTTCCAAGACCCACAGGGTTAGCAGACTGCTGGGAGTCAGGTAAGAGATGCCAAGGGTCCAAAGACTCAAATGTTAGCCCTCCATCTAAAATGTGTGGGTAGGGGAGATTTGTAAAGAAGCAGGACATTCCTCTGTTTGATTCCATTTTTTTCCAGGACCAATTTTGGGTGGAGAACCAGAGAGGGGAAAAGAAAGAAATTGTGTGGGCAGCTATGGATCAAGGACATCCATTTCTGTTGAGGCAAGACGAGAGGAAGTAAACTATCTTTCCCAAGTTACCTATTAGCACTTTGTCAGAGGAGCTTAGAAAACTCTAGGCTAAAATAAATGAATAATTTGGTAGATGGATAGACCTAGAGACAATAAATCCATAGATGGATTTATTGATGACTTTTTGTGTCCCTTTGATTTAATGATAGATAGAAATCTGTCTTTTTCTGAATTCTTTGAATTCTTCTTTCTCTTCTCTCCCCTCTTGTCTTTCTTGTCTTTTCTCTCTTTTCCCCCTTTTCTTTCTCTTCTCTTCTCCTTTTTGCTCTTTAGCTCTCCTCTACCTTTTCTTTCTTATCTCTCCCCCTTCTTTCTCTCTTCTTTCTCTCCCTTTACCTTTTCTCTTCTCTATCTAACCTCTCCTTCTTTTTTCTTTCCCTCAGGTCTATTGTCCTATCTCTCTCCCCTAGTTCTTTTTCTCATCTCCTTCTCCATTTCTTACTTCCCTCACCCTTGTCTTCTTTCACCTCCTTCTCTCTCTTCTATTTCCCCTTTATCCTTCTCCCTTTTGCCTTCTTCTTCCTCTTCCTTTTTCTTCACCTTTTCCTATATCTACCCTACTGAGGTGAGAAGGCTGACGACTCTCTAGGGGTTAAGAAGCTGGCCTTATACAAATTTAATAAGAAGTGAAAACAATTACTAGCTTAAAATAGAAAACCAGGCCCTTTGATTGCTCCCCATAGCCATTTACATCAGAAAGTGAGGTACCATTCAAATCTTTTCCACTTCAGAAGTCCCATAACTAGCTTCCCAGAGTTGCCTGACCATACCAATTCTTGAATTCTGAGATGCCCCACGAAAATTTCACATATGCAGAGAGATGAAGAGGGAAGGAACTGGGGCAGGGTGGGAATAACTTTAGAAGCAAATACCACTTCCTTCCTTGCAAAATGAGCTCAGAAATTTGCAGAGCCCAGTTGGAGCTATTTTCACAATGTACATCTGGGATGGAAACAGAAATAACAGCCAAGGCACTCAAAAACAATAATATCGATTAAATAGCATCTGGAGGTATCATCATCATCAAATAGCAAATTAGAACATGACAGTATAATTATAACAAACAACCATTACAATAAGAAGAAATGTTCCGGAATGAGCCAGATGTTTTGTTAGGCACTAATTGCATTTCCAGGGGTGGATCCTTTGGGATTCTTCCTAGACATCCAGAAATGTACTCTCACATGGCCCAGAAGGTGAACTTGATCGGAGACTCAGCTGAGAATACCAGCCACTTTTTAGGACCGTATCCCTCAGTATTTAAACTCAAGCTTTGTCTGTTGCTTTAAAGGAGGTAAGGTACCCAAATAGAATAAACCTGGTTTAGGTAGAGCCAGCAGGAAAGGTGTCCATCAGGAAGACACAACTGTATATCGCAGGCAGCTGCCACTGGAACCGCTGGGACACTTTGGGTTTCCCCATGAGAGCACACCTCTACTGGAAATAAGTCAACAAACAGATAAACGAAGGAGAAAACATCCTTGACCCTTTACCACCCTTTCGCGGTTCCCACTCCCTCCCTTGGGCAAGTACCACGTGTACTGATGAATAAAGGCCCTCTTGGGGTAAGGAGGCTCGGGGCTCCGACTATTCCCTTCTTTTCAGAACCTTACCTTTCCGCAAGCAGTCCATTCCCTAGGAGATAGTCTTAACTAGCAACTTTCTTTTCACTAATGAAGGATCTTATCACTACAGTTACACCAGGAAAACTGGTTCTTATTCTGCTTAGGGGCAGGGACATAGATATTCTTAGAGAGGCAATATGCTTCTAGGACTAAAATGAGGAAAGAAAATCCTCTTCCTCCTCTCCTCCCTTCCAGCGGGATTTAATAGACATTTATTCAAAACAAGTTCAGTCTTGTTTAAATGGAATGCCTAAGGCTGCTGCTCAGGTTAATGTCGTTTGATTTACCTTGGGATGGGAAGGAAAAAATAAACCCCAGATAACAACCCTTTGCTTATACTTCTTATAAACAATTAAAATCCGATGACATAACATCTCTTCTCACCTTTTGTGATCTTCCAGTATAAACCTCTGGAATCTTCTTTCCTTCCCCTTGGCAGTGGGCATGAGGGACTTTTGGCTGGTAAGAGTGGTGCGGACAATCTGAGTCAGAATCTTACCACTCAGAAGATGCTGAACTTCTCTAGGATTCTTTGAGTGTAATCTGTTTCATCATTAAAAATCAACATTGCTTCCAATGCTCGAAGTTCAGAGCTCCAGATCGAGGACACATGTGTTTTGGGGATTCAATCCGTTGGGGAAATGCAGATTGGACTGCAACCTACTGTGTTTGATTTATGAGCTGCTACCCTAGCTATTGTTTACACATTACATTTCATAACTACTGTACAGGACTTGGTTGAGGGGGGGAGTGGAGGAAGTCGACTACAGATGAAGGGGGTGCTCAACTATATAATCTCTCTCTCTCTCTCTCTCTCTCTCTCTCTCTCTCTCTCTCTCTCTCCACCTCCCTCCCTCTCCCTCTCCCTCTCTCCCCTTTAGAACCTATGATCCTCACCTAGCTCCCTCCCATCCCTCCACTTCTCCACACTTCCCTCCTGTATCCTTAAATTTCCCTGAAATCTGGCTTAGATTTCTCTTCAAAAGGGAAAAACAAAGCAAAAGAAAAAAAATCCCAAATCCTAAACTAGCTTCAGATTCATCCAGTCCCTCTGTTCCACAGATTTCAGTACAGGTTCTTAAAGGTCTTGTTTACTTTTCATTGTTGACTTCTTTATGAAGACACAAGGAACCTATAAACAGAAGAGGCAAAAGCAGCCACTGCTGCCAAATCAATAGGGCCCCACCATTTCAGCTGAGTTCTCTTATTAATTATGAAAGGATTCAGCTGATCCCTGCCAGAGAAGACAGCCTTTCTGTCCCTCTTCTGCAGCCCTTAATGGTGGTTCCTTTTCTAGCTCAGAACAGCCTTTTCTCCACCACAAAGCATTCTATCTTATCCTGCACGTGGGCTTAGAGAAAAGTGTTTTGAGTTTTAGTGTTTAGCTATTGCAGTGCCAGCTATTTTAACCAATAGTGTTAGGTCCTGGGGAGAGGGGGAAATATAAGCTCAATATTCTAGTCTTCGTGGGGCTGGGTTTAGTTTTTTCCTTCTTAAATCCTGAAAAAACTTGATTTCCTCTAACCTCTCCTGTTCTTTCTTTCTTCTTCTTTTTTTTTAAATAAACCAAACTCCTAAAAAACAAGTGTTTTTTTTCTTAATTGAATAATTCACAAGGAAGTGTTTGACCCTGCCGAGTCAACAGGTCACAGCATCTCTTTTTAGGAACTGTTGTGACTTTTTTTTTAAAAGTACAGGTTGTTGAATAGACAAAGCTTTTAAATATTTGCCTTTCTATACTAGACAGTAAATAAACTGCATTTTTCCAGTTATGATCCTCTTCTCCTAAGCCCTGGGGTCTCTTTAATCAGAGAAATCAGTGTAAAGAAAGCAGGCATGATACAGGAAACAAATGACACCCTCATTTCAAACAATAATTTTTATTTTATACTTCTCTATACTTTGTAGCAAATCTTTTTTTGCTGAATTTAATTTATAATAAACTTTTTTAAAATTACATCTCTCTTTTATTTTTTTTTAAATCAAGGCTCTTTATGTCAAAATCGTTATACTGTATTTTAGGATAACATTTAAGCCCCCTTCGTGATCTATACCGTTGGATATTCAGGTATTACTGTATGTGTAACATCTAAAACAAGAGAGGAGGGAAAATAAAGGCAGTGAACTTGGAAAGATGCATTGACAACAGCAGGTAAAGCTAATCTCCCAGCAACCTTAGCAGCATTCGGTTCCTGTGGTCATTTGATACATCTCTTCCCCCCTCCTCCCCCCTCCCCCATCGTTAAAAAAAATTAAATCTGTCCTTTTTCTTTTCTTGAGAAGAAATTGGCAGTGGAAATGATCAAAACAAGATTCTATGGCAGAAAGATGCGATAGAGACTGTGAATTATTCACTAGATGCTTCGCACGTGGACATCGATCTTGAATTCATTCCCCGTGGCCTTCTCTCTACATTTTCTTTCCTATTAAGAGGAGCCCATCATTTCTCATGTATTATCATGATTAATATATTAGGCGGCCCAGGGCCGTTCCTGAGATTCTTTTGGAAAAAAAAGAAAAGAAAAAAAAGAAAAAAGCAGGGGAGCGGGGCTCGCGTTCTTGTATTTCCGTTTGAAGACTTAATAAAGCTGAGGTCCGGTTTGGCTGTTGCTGCTCACTGTTTGGTAACATTTGGCAAATAAAACACAAGGAGGAAAAAAAAATAAAAGAGAATAACGTGGTGTGTTTTCCCCCACAATCCTATATGAATGTTTTCAGCATCACAGAGAATCACAACGTCCCCAAAAAACGGATGGATACTTCCTCTATAAATCCAGTAATATGAAGTGAGTGTGTGTCTGCCGGGGGCGCCTGGTGCCCCTCCCTCAGAAGGAAAGCCAGGCTGCTAAAGCTGCAGAGAGAGACGCCAAGAGCAAAGGGAAGGTCGGGAGCAGGAGCGAAGGAGCCGACCCATTGCTGTTTCCGCATAGTTCAAATAAGCTGCCTTGGATATTGAGGTTTTTTGATTCTTTTCTCAGTTTATCCCACATATCTTTCGCCCCTTCCTGGCAATCCGTAAGGGCTGTGACGGTGCAGCTGTGGAAATCCTCCCAGTATCTGGCGAGGAACAAAGCACAACAAAGCAGGGGAGAACACGTTCACTTTCGGTACCTTGAGCTGAGCCCACAACCAGCCAGCTTCCCACCCTAGGCGGCTGCTCAATAGCTTAATTGCTCCAACCCCAACCCTCAGCCCCCGAGCCTCCTGTCAAGCTCTTCCTCAAATTTCTCTCTCCCTTCAGCAGGCCCTAGCTATCTTCACTGCCGTTTTCCCAAAGCTCTGCAAAGCCTTGGAGAAACTCGCATTTGGGAGAGGTCCGTTCACTCACCCAGCCCATCCCCTTTCGGCTTGCTCAGGAGCCGCCGCATCCCTCACCCTCTCGCCTCTCTAACTCCCACCTTCCGCAGACTGTCTAGTTGCAAGAGCTCAAAGAAGTCGTGACGCCTGGGACTGTCACGATAGTCACAGCATCTTCCTTTCTTTGTCGCACGCGCAGTGGTTTCCTTCACCCCACCCACCTCCACTCAGTTCTGGGCTGTGTCCATCAAAGAGTGCAGTGCAGGGCAGGTCAGGACCAAACCAATCGCGAGGCGCTGGCACAGTGGCCTCGGCAAACAGATTGCTAGTCTTCCTTGGGGAAAGCAAGGAAAACATTGCTAAGCCCTGCAAGCTGGCTCCTATTAATGCCTCTTAACTCGCAAGATATGTCGCTCACTCCCTCACTCGCCTGCTCTGTGCGTGTCTCTCTCCCATGGTTTTTTTTTTTTTTTCTCTCCTCCCCCTCAACTCCCTCTACCTCTCTTTCTCTTTCATTGTCCTTGCTCTTCTCTCGACTTCCTTCCTTCATTCTATTTCTCTGTCCCTCTCCTTTTTTCTTTGTCTCCTTTTCTCTTTCTTACCTTTATTGATCTTTCCTTCCCTCATTTCCGACTCCTGCTCTTTTCCCTTTCCCTCCTCTCCCTTCCCCTACTTTTCTTCCTCCCTCCGTCCTTTCCTCTATCCATTTTATCCTTTTCTGTCCCCTCCCCTCCTTTTCCACCTCTCTCCCTATCTCTCTTTCCTCACTTCTTTTTTTTTTCCCTTCCCGGATTCCTCTACCTCCTCTTTATTTTCTCCCATTTTGTTTCCCTCCTTCTCCCCTTCCCCACCTTTGCCCCTCAGCGTTGCTATATTTCTCGACTTATTGCTCCTCAACCCTTCCATTTGTGTGTGCCATGAGCTGCCAGACTATACCCTTCTTATGGAAAACGGGGCCATTGCAGATCATCTTCCCAGCTTCCCACAGATTTTAGATAACAGGCCATCTCCAATTCCTCTGAAAAAACCAGGATTCCAAAACTGGTAGTCAGAGGCGATTATGTCCCTCGTCTTGAAACCTCTAGCTACCCCAGCTGGGTTACCTTGGGACAGAGGCGGTGTAGGTCCTTAGAGGGCTTTCGCTCTTCTTCCCCTTCACCTATCCTTCCTGGACACCTTTCATGAATTCATAAACCACTTCTCTCCTCCCCCCACCCCCCGCAAGCCTGTCCTTTTTCGTTTTTTCTCCCTTTCCTTTGAAAACCAAAAATAGATCAAGGAACTAAATATAATCCCAACCCGTGATCGATTACTAGGGCGCCGTCTCCGTAAGGACCTGGGTTATTTCCATCTCCCCAACTCTAGGGATCTGACAGCCGACTTGCCTTGAATGCATCAAATAGCATTGCTTGTCTATATTTTCATTCCACTCTCCACCATAAAATAGCCCCCTCTCCCTTAAAATAATTGTACACCATATATTTGCATATGTGTTTATACATACATATATGTATATATGTGCGCATATATGCATGCATACGAAATATTCTCTATTTGTGTTAGAAGTCTGAATAGCTCTAGCCACTAATTTATGAGCACTCCATGCTTGGTAGTGGGGGTGGGGTGGGATGTAGTGGGCTTCAACCCGAACTTTTTTGATTTCTCAATTTACAATAAATGAAATATTGAGATGCCAGAAGGGCCAAGCCTGTACCTCCTGCGGTGTTTCTGCAGTAATTGCGCCTCCCATAGGGCTAGTAAATCTCTCTCCGTCTTCTTTTATTGATGCTGGTGGGGAGAGGGAGGGCATCAGGGACTGGGTCTGTGGTGGAGTAGGTAGGGCAGGCAAAGGACCCCTGAGTGAGATACGGACTGAAGGTTATGTGTGTGTGTGCGTGTGTGTGGTGATTGGAACCGAGTAGAACTCAACCATCCATTGAAAGAAACTAGCTCTTCTTTAACTGAGCTGTATTTAGGACCCCAAACAAGGCATTAGACCTCAGGACAGCATTCATTTCCCCATTTCACGAAATAACTAATGAGGTCGCTGTCCTGCTGAATAATTAAACAGCCTGGCAGATCATCGAGATCCTTGAAAATAACCGAGGATTTGGGCTGCTCTCTATATTTAGTTACTTGTCGATAGAGCTATAGATAGACCCTATCCTTCCACTATACGTTTGGAGAGAGGTGTGTGCATGTAGGGAAGAAGCCTCGAGTTTGCTCCCCTTTTCACTTAGTTACAGTTTTTGGAATTACTGTATCGGGTCTCTGTTGGCGCTAGGGATATTTCGAAAAGAATGCAGTGATTTGGGGGCCTGGTTTATCAGTAAAAAAAAAATCCCAGGCGGGTTGGGGGTGGTGCAGAGGAAGTGGGAAGGGAGAGGGATAGGATTTGATTTTTGTAGAATGGAAGAAATCACTCAGACTACTGTGATCTTTAGCCGTCCGATTCTACCGCTAGGCTGCATTACTGTTATGTGAAAAGGGCAAGCTCTACCGATGCATGGAAAATTCCCTCTTTAAAAATGCAGGGGGAGGGGGAAGCGAAGAGGTACAGAGCAGCTCCATCTAACGCGTTCCCTGCAGAAAAGCGCAATCCCTCAATTTGTTACGAGTGCTGTCCGAGCTAAAGGAAAAAGCTACAGCAGGACCCACGCTTGATTATCTCAGGAGCAGCGGCTATTTTATAAAGAAAAGCCTTTATTCACACTCCAGGTTCTAGACCTTGTTGGGGAGAAAGAAACGGGAAGCTAAAGCGAGCCCAACAACCTGGACTTGGAGAAATCTCTACCGAGTTCGAGTTTTTTTCTCAATCAGTCTCTGCACACCCCCACCCCCACCCCACCTCACCTCATTTCCTGCCCTTATTAGCGAAGCCTACGGCAGTTACTGTAGTACTACAAAACAAAGCTAAACAGACAAAAATGGAGACCATTTGCTAACAACAGATCACAAAAGATGAGGGAATATCAGATTATTTCCTCTTTTTCTCCCTGTGGCATTTAGCATCCTTTTGGCCACTGTTGTAAGAATTGAATGGTTATACTTTTTTTTTTAAATGACCTTAAGCAGCTAAACAGAAACATGGGCAGACGCTGTTATAGCTATCTCATGCGAGAAGACAGTAAAAATGGCATTTCCCACTCTCGACATGGAAACAGACATCCTAATAAAGCAGGGCACCCTCATCTTCACGTATACTCTTGGATTCAAGCCTACCTTCGAGCTTGTGTACTCCCCCCTCCCCCCGAGATACACAGAATGTACGATACCCTGAGGAGGGCAGTGAATCAAAAGAGAGAAATCAGACTTCCTCATCTAATGACCCTTTGAGGGTGGTGTACTATAATCACAGACTGAAACTTCAAAGGGCCTGGGGAATGATCAGTTGGACAGCCTGGCTCACGACCTCAGCACTGTGTGGCACACCTTTTCTTAAAGAAAGAAAAGGAAGGAGGAGGGAAGGAAGGAGAATGAGAGAGGAAAAAGGAGGAGACCTGGAAGGAAGGAGAGAGACAGAGAGACAGAGACAGAGACAGATTGGAGAGGTAGGAAAGAGAAGGTTGAGAGAGAACAAGGAAGAAAAAGAAGATGGAGATCATGGACAGGGAGGGGAAGAAATGGCTTTTGTAGTAGCAGAAAGAAGGAGATGGTTGGGTGGAGTGAGGAGTAGAGTTTTCAAAGTTATGTACAATGTTTTGAAAGTAAAGAAAAACAATAACAGGGAAACTTACGCGCAGACGGTTTTGATGTTTGTCTTGTCGTCCAGGCCCTGGGGGTAGTTGGCCATGCTGTCGCCCAGCTTGAGCAAACAGTCGGAAAACCCCTTAAAGACCGCATCGCACTTCCCTGCAGCTCTCACCGATTGCACCAGGTACGCTGCGGGGGAGGAGGGGAAGGGAGGAGGGGGACACATATCAGCACCTCAGAGGCGGAGACCAGCTCCCAGCACAATCAAATCCCGCGCTGCAGAAGCAGGGGCCCAAGTGCCCCCAGAGGTATGCCCCAGGTCCAAGGTACCAATCTCGGAGCCTTGCCTCTGGATAGGGTCTTGTAGCCGCCGCTGCTGCCTCAAACGCCAGGGACAGCTCCCAGGCTCTCTTTCTTCTTCCTCCAACTCACTCGTGTAGTCCGCTCCCATCAGCATTCCAGCCACCAGACTGGATTAATTTTAAATGAGAAACGTGTGTTGAGAATGACAGATTTGAAAACCCAGACAGGCACCAAGCCACCGGTCTTATTCAGATTTGGGGCTAGGGTGGGAAATGTAAAGAAACGCTGGAGGGTGGGAGAGGGATCTTTTTTTGTAGACTTTTTCTCCCTCAAATCTCGCTTCCTATTTGCCTCACCCGCCCACCCCCACCCCCAGCAAAACCCAGCACCTTCACCCTTAAACCACTGTAGCATTTTGTTAATTTTTGCTTCTGAAGCCTGAGAGAGGGGTCTACAAAAACTGGGAATTTACAACCTATTAGTGGGAAGAGGGAGAGACAGATGGAATACACGAATATATTGAAAGGACTCCCATCATCCAATTCATCTCCACCTTACAAATTTCTTCTCTGAACAATGAAATGTCGGAGATGTCAGGTCACATTTCTAGACTTGTAAGGTCCTTACGAACCTATGATCCTAGTCTAAAGGATGCTTTCTGCCCAACTAAACGTACAATTAGTGTATGGCCCACCTAATACAGAAGAGAGGATTCATCAGATTTTTTTTTTGAACCAATGTGGTATGGTGTGTGTGTGGGGGGGGGGGCGCGAGCGTGCGTGTGTGAAGGGGGGGTAGCTCACTCGCTCCATCGTTCACTGGATTTGAAGTAAAAACACCACCACCAGGGTAAAGCTCGGATAGATTCAAGTCCTGCCCAACAACTAGCTGTGTGACCTTGGGCAAATCACTTCACTTCCATCTACAAAAGGAAGGAGCTGTACTACATTATCTTAGAAATCTGAAAGATAGACATAGAAAGAGCTTAATGCTACAGTATATTCTGGAGAAAATAAAAATTTCAAATTTCATGTCCCTAGTAGGCTTCCATCAGAAACGTAAAACACTTATTTTTATTATAAAGTCATTGTCTGCAAAGAAGCCTATGTGATCGCGCGCCTGCGTGCTTATGTGTATTTAGGTTGAAGGGGCAATGTTTACCGGAGAGTTAAGATGTGTAAGGAGAGGTTGCTGGGTGCTTTGGGTTCACAGCCTTTGTATGTGTGTCTCCTTGGGGCTCCCTGGTGTCACGTCCACTGAGGCTAGTGCTGCGGTCATGTGGAAACAAGGGGAGGGGAACTGGTTTACCTCATCTCACCTCTACGTAGTGCTGCGGAAAGGATTTCATTTCTAGGCATTCCCTACTCTCACCCCGGAAAAACAAAAACCTGCCTATCTCTACAATCCTAACATAGGGCTGTGACAGCTTCCTCTCCCAGGGATCCTTGGCGCCTCCGGCAATCCCATTTGAGCTCAGAAAAACCTGGCTACAAAGGGATGCAACGTGTCTCCCTTCTCTTTTCTCTAGTCTATGCACATAGTTCCAAAATCACTCATAGAAGAGGGAGGAAGGGTCCGCAACTCGAAGGCGAGACTATTGGAGCTTTTTAGCTCCTTGGAGTGGTGGTTTTGGGGGTGGATGTGTCTGGGGTTGGAAAATCACCGCAAAACAGAATGGAACAAGAGCAGCGGATGATATATCCCAAGTTCTTTCTCTCTCCAGAAAAATCAGAGTGGCGGGGGGGGGGGGGGGGGGGGGAAGGATCTCGGTGGAAGAGAGGAGGAGGGAAGAATCTGTAGAGGACGAGAAAGGCGGTTTTTTTCTCCCACTTTGGATCACTATTGGATCCCAGGGAGGCAAATTACAGTAGGTGAACCCCAGAACTTCAAGTCACTGTCTTTTAAAAGCATTTCCCGGTGGTCACCACCGCTGCAAACTGAAAGCGAGCTGGAAGCTTGTGCCTGTAATTTAATACGCTTTGATTCTGGACAACAGAAAGAAATCAGAGTCCCAGAGGGTCTTCTGCATCCACTTCCACCGCAGCCCCTGCTGTACCAGTGTGGCCTTGTGTCTGAAGGGTACAGTGAATTTAGAAGGGACAGAGGTGAAATGGAGGTGAGAGCCCTAGTTTTCCAGGCCACAAGTAAAATCACCCTTTAGGGCAAACTCGGAAGGACCATTCCTAGGGCTTCAGTCTTGACTCTATTCATACCTCTCGGAGCTCTGAGCTCTCCCCCTTACCTCCTCTTTTCGGAAGGACTTTCCAAGATTTTTCTATCCCCCCCTAGGAACCCCCTTCCTTGTCCCAGACTAACCACTCTCCTAGCATTGGGCCTAAGGAGACGGACAAACCAAACGAGCGGCAACACCTGCTGGACTAGCACCGCCTGAGGATGGCTGACAGGGAACTGTCCAGCTTGGGGCCGGTTATCTAAATCAGACTAAGAATTCATTCACACTGCTGGAAAGAGACTGTGACTCTGGGACAAATAGCCCTGACCTCTACGAGAAAGCGAGAGAGAGAGAGAGAGAGAGAGAGAGAGAGAGAGAGAGAGAGAG
>NW_020940355.1:21056603-21063692 GCF_900497805.2 Vombatus ursinus | reverse complement strand
GAGAGAGAGAGAGAGAGAGAGAGAGAGAGAGAGAGAGAGAGAGAGCCAGTGCGTTGGGGCCTAGGTTTTAAATAGGACTCAGCAAAAATGTCACGAAATCACCCAGAAATTCATCAGAGCAGAAAATGCCAGGAAATGCAACGCTATAATTGAAAGAAAATAGAACATTCTTTCTTCTCTCTTCGTACGGATAACTTCCCCTCACTTGGACAAACTCAGTTGAAAAACAGCGAACTCGAATTGCTTTTATCTTTAAAGAGTAAAGTTAGAGGAGAAGGGGGATGGGGGTGGGGGAGAGGGAGGGCACTTATCACATTAGCCAGAGCCACTGCAGGAAAAGACTCACAAGAATACACATGTTGATATCTATTTAAAATAAGAAAACCCCAAACAATTCTCTATATTTTCTTTTCTTTCTTTGAGCATGAATTAGAAAGCCTATTTTAGAACAGGTCAGTGGGCTCTTCTTAATTGAGCCTCTAATTGGGTCTCCCAAGCTGAAAAAAAAATTGTTTCCCTGTGTTTAAACCTTATGCCCTCTGTCTTTCATGATTCTTTAAAAAATCTTCATTCATCGCTTCATTCGTTCCAAGTTTTTCATTCTTAATCCCTCTCACTCCTCATCCCAAACCCCTCCCCTCTGTCTTTTCCCTCCCACTTCATTTCCACTTTTCTTGCCAAATGTCAAAGATTCTGGAGAGCCCCCAACCATGAATTAATAAAGAACAAGGATCTACTGAGGATAAGGATATACATTTAGGATCAAATATTAGCCCAGATTTCAATTCCAGTTCCAACATATGGTCATTTCTGAGCAGTTACTAATACATTTGAAAAGCATTTGCACCATCCAATTTGAACCCCAATGCTTTCCATTTACAAAGGTCTTTCCCCACAAGATTTCTTAATAGAAAGCTTGCAACATGTGATTTTTTTGGGGAGGAGACAAGAAACAGATTCTAAAATTGCCTTCATAATGATGAAAACCAACTCAAAATCAACTGCCTTCTCATGCTCTTTGAAAATTCATGGGTCTAACTGGAGGCTACCCAATGCATTTATTTTCAGCTTCAACAAATTTCCTCACAATTAGAAAAGCTCATTATTGTAGATATGTGAAGGAATGGCAGAATTATAAAACATCAAAATTCTTAGAAGAAATTGACATAACCCACAGGGACACACACACACACACACACACACACACACACATACACACACACACCCCTCTGGCATTCATCCACTCTCCAATCCCAGAAAGCTTTATGAAAAAATGGATTAGTAATACGAGACCATTTCAAACATTTTAGAACATCCATCTGAAAACAGTTTGTCTTCGTGTATAAATTGCACACAACCAATGTCTCCTTCAGATTTCTCCGGAAGACAAAATGTTATTTATCTTGTGGAACTTCCCTCTTCCCCGCCTTAAATCCTACTCTATTAATGCTCCTCATCACCCTCCTCCCAATACTGCAAAGATCTGCCTGCAAGGAATGCTTCAGACTGCAAAGATCTGAGGCAACGAATCCCTCCGTCTGCAGAAAACCCGTTTGAAGAGTTTTTTAAAAAAATCTATTTCTAGGTCTATTAGTAATCCACTTCCCTTTCACTTTAGATCAAATTTAATTAATGATTGAAATAAACAGCACAGTCTGGGATTCCATTTAATCTTTCTGTAGCATTTTCTTCATTCTGGAAGCCAAAATGTTTGACAAGTATAACTACGGAGAAACATTCCTTGACACAAAATGGTGAACAAAGACATCTGACCTCCTTCAACAAGAGGTACTTTAGAAACTCAGGTACCTTATACTCCTTTCTCACACATAATATAGAATACACACAGATCTGTCTGGAGAGACCATACAATAACAGGCATAGATGCAACTAATCCAATTCTTATCGAAAGTATATTCAAATGTTAATTATATTTCTAAATGCACATATGCATTGCATTCAATATTTTAATACACTGAATGGTACTTCTCTGTTTTCAGTCTGTGAAATTACCTATTATTTTGACACCCCCTCCCCGTACAGCACTGTGCAAATACTGCAGCAAGGATAAATAAACCGTGCACCTAATGTGGTTCCCTGGGCAAACACTGCAGCTGGGAGATGGGGGCGGGGAATGAGGGAATGACAAAGTTCTATATGCAGCAGCTGGAACCCTTCATATCTTTGCTTTCAGGCACACAAACTTTCCAATTCTCTCTCTTCATCTCCTTCCTTCCCTTTCTTACCCGTTTGTCCCGTCAAAATTTGCCTTTCGTATGCTGGGGAATCAATGCCATTCCTCCAGCACCCAAGACCTACCGTAAGAGTCTAGATACAGAAGCAAATATAGATTACGAGATAAAAAGAAGAAAAGCGACCAACCGCATACAAACATTTCCTGGCAAGCCCAAGGTAGCCTATTCATCTAGGTGAAGGGGAATGGGACAGAGAATATCCAAGCAGCGAACCGATGACCAATTTGTCCCTTCTGGATTTTACCAGCTCTGCAAGAAAACCCTAATGCAATCAGCCGAGTGGGAGCTACCTGTCACCTCTGCACCCATCAAACCAGTCCGATTAAGTTATTTAGACAGTTGATGCCTTACAAGCACCGATTGGGTTTTGGGTGCATAAAACTCGAGACATCATTTTGTCGTCCACTTACCTATTTGCACAGCCAGGATCAGTGAAATGTATCTGCCGTTCAACTTAAGTCCCATCCTACATTTAGTAAAACCATTTGCGACTGCAGATCTTTAAATAGTTAGTTTGGAGAACGCGGGGGAAAGCTGAAAAATAGGCATTGCCAACAAGTTCCAGCAGCAGCAGAAGACTACTTTGTAGAGAGGGGAGGTAGAGGGAGGAGAGAGATGGAGAGAGAGAGAGAGTGAGAGAGTGAGAGAGACACAGAGAGAGGGAGAGAGCTGGGAATGGTTCACTCTGTTAGGAGGGGGCGGAGGAAGTACAGCCTCACGCCCACGAGCAGGCCTGACGTGGGGGATGACACGGAATGATTTTTTTTTTTTATATAGGCACCTTGGAAGAGAATCGCCATTTATAGTCATCAGAAGCTGGAATTATCCAGATACCTCCCGTTAATGTGCAAGCCGAACGAAATATCTCCTCCCCATCGTGAAAATGTCCACACTACCACCACCACTATCCACATCTTCTTCTATTTTCACTTTCTCCATCTCCTGCCCGTCATTGTGCCAGGCGTGGACTGTGTGACCACCCCCTCACACACACCCCCTCAGCTGGGGAGTCCTTGCGCTCCCAGTTCACTATTTCTTGATCGTTTTTTAACCTGCCTCTTCATTCCTCCTCCTTCCCCCATCCTCACTTTCCTCCTTCCTCCTTAGTCCCCACCAGGAATTCGCTCATCGAAAAATCCTTTCTCCACCTTAACATTTTAATACTGCAGGGGAGTTTCTAGAGAAAAAGAAAGGAAAGGAAAAAAGCCAAGCAAGCTCTATTAATCCTGGAGGGTCGCTCCCCCTTCTTTCCTCCCCGCCTCTCTCACGGAACACACAAGCACTGGCCTACCCCCTCCTTTTCTCCAACTCAACAGCTGAGCTCAGTATGCAGCCTGGAGCACCAGCAAGCACACAGCACGCACACACACGTCCACACACACTCACATGTCCCCACACACACATTCACACACTCCCACGAGAGCGCGCTGGCATATTCATGCACGAGCGTGCACTCACACGCAATCTGAAGTATTTCATCTTTGGGCTAATAAATACACGAATTCCATCCAGTTCCCTCAGAAGAGAAGAGGGAGGCCTCATTCACTTTTTTTGGGGGGGGAGGGGATAGAAGGGATGGAAGGGATAGAAGGAGAAAGTTAAGGGGTGATAGGGATTCCGCAAAGATTATTTTCTAGTATAACAGATGTAATAACTATTGTGGCGCTGTGGAATTTGAAGGATAGCAGTTTGTAGTTTTTTGAGATTCAGATCAGTTTCTTAACGCTCACGTACGCTTTTTTGATGGGTGCAATACAGTGTTCAGTTTGTTATTCAAGTCAATGTTTCTGCAGATACATTTTGAGCTAGGCACAGGGTGAAAGATAAGACGAACAAAGGCAGGTCTGTAAATGCTAGAGATTATAAATGATCAATATAAATAGGCCATTTCACTTCTCCAGTATTTTTTCCCTGATTTGGATACAAATCCATATCTATTGGAGATCAATGAGATATTTGTTAAGCTCTTAGCGCACTGCCTGGCACAAAGTAGGTGCTTAATAAATGCGTTTCCCCTTCTTTCCCCTTCTCCATATATTCCTTTCCTCTCTTCTCCTCTCCTCTCCCCTTTCTTCCCCTCTTCTCTCCTTTTCGTCTCTCTTCTTGTTTTTCAACAAATAGATTATATAGACTGAGATTTCATAATACCTACGAACTGGGGAAAAACAACAATTTCATGAACGTACGTATCACAAAGGTAACCAAAGAGGATAATCTAATTCACTCTTTCTAGTAACTATCCACCATCTACCCACGTACCTAATTCAGTTTCTTAAGACTCAGTTTTTTGAAGAAGCAGGAGGTGGGGGAGGGGGCAATGTAAAATAAAGGAAGGGGAATGATTGGGTGCAACATACCCTAACTGTGGAAGTGGAAGAGGAGACACTTGCAGTGGAGAAGGGGAACCAAGGTACATAATTTTGGGTTTAATACTATCTGTCCTGTTGCTATTCTCCCTTCCCTTTAGGGATAGCTCTAAAGAAAACTCCCTCCAGGTGCTCTGTCCAGCAGGCTAAGATTCTTGGGGTGTGTGTGTGTGTGTGTGTGTGTGTGTGTGTGTGTGTGTGTGTGCGCTCGTGAGTGTGTATGCGCTTGTGAGTGTGTATGCGCTCGTGAGTGTGCACGCGCACGCTCCCGTTCTGTTTGTTGCAGGAGGAGGAGCCGGGAAAGGAGGCAGGAGGAGCTGGCTTCTCTCCCCACCCCACCTTCCATGACGTCACCGGGGCGGGACCACTTGACCTGGGTCTGCTCCCCCCACCCCACACACCCCTGGCTGGGACGTGGGCGGGAGAAGAGTTGGGGGGATTACCTTCTCCGCATCCAAATGCAAAGCAGTAACCTAGGGTGTTTCCTTTGCCTGAGCTCTGGAGGT
Organism: Vombatus ursinus; assembly: GCF_900497805.2. Lineage (NCBI taxonomy): Eukaryota > Metazoa > Chordata > Mammalia > Diprotodontia > Vombatidae > Vombatus > Vombatus ursinus. Next base: position 21,058,565 of record NW_020940355.1, on the reverse strand, counting down.
TCTAAGAAAGGCAGGAGCCGGGGGCGGGACGCGGGGAGGCCGGGAGGTGGGGGCGCAGGTAGCTCTCAGATCCACCCCCAGATATGGGGCTCACCGAGGGATCATGCGCGCTCTCTCGCCGCGCCAGGGCACTAACCCTTCTCTCTCCTTCACCCTAGTCTCGAGGCCGCAGAGTCTGAGTTTTAGAGCTGATCGACATGCACCGCCCCCCAGCCTCTGCCCTTTCCCTCTGCTGCTCCAGCCTGCGTGGACTTTTAGGTTTACAGTATTTGTTTAGTTTGGGAGGAGGGCGGGGTGAGGCTACTGGTACTCTCGGACCAGCCCCGCGTGCCTATTCTCCCCTTCTTCCACTTCCCAGCTAGTCTTTGGGGAACGTCTCTCCCTTGCCCCGAAGCTGCGGCTTGCAATGCTGTGCTAGTATCCCGACATGGCACAGGAGTGTATTTCTCCAGGGACAGAGGGAGTGTGTGTGTGTGTGTGTGTGTGTGTGTGTGCGCGGCAGCCTGACATCTGCTCATTCTGCATCCTAAACACGGACGCACATGCGCACTGGGATGGTCCGAGCCGCTCCAGAGCAGACTGGAGGTGTGCAATGCTGCAAAAAGATCAGTGGGACTGCCTTCCGTCCAGTGTCTAACAAATCCATCTTTCACTAAATAGTTTTCACTCTGGCAGTACTGCATAGCGCAACTCCTAAAACCTGTCACTCCATCTCCTCGTTCTACCTCCCTCCTCCTCCACTCTCCCCTCCCCACCTAGGGTGCTGGAACTGGTTTTCTCTGGTTAGTATTCTCACTAAAGAAAAAAAAAATGAGGAAAAAGGCCGCACTAAAACAGGGAATGAGGAGAAGGCTACATATAAGCACCCTCCTCGTGCAGAAGGGCTCCCAGGGTGAGTGATGGGAGGCACACGCCAAAGGTTTTAAAGCACAGGTCCTTCTTCGACCTGAACACTAGTCAGCTGGACATAGTGCTTTTGGTCTTTGTATAAAAGGAAAATGAAATCCCCTTTTGTCAAGGCATGCTGATTATTTTGGAATATTGGGAGCAATTCTCATTATTAAAGGTGTACCCAGAAGATGCTGGAGAAATTCCTTTCAGGAAAAACAAAACAAAACAAGGAGCTGCTTTGAACAGACCCTAAATACATAAGATCAGACTCTCTGACCAAGCTATTGATAACAAGTCTTCTAACCATTGGGACAGAAGGGTATTCTATCACATCTGCCTTTAATAAGTCATTTTCTTTGATATCAATCTGTTAATACATGAAAATACATATTTTCATTATGCTTAGTATTTGCAAAAGCCTTTGGTGCTATATGATTGTTTTTAATCATTTTAGACTGTAGTGAGTGGTCTGCATAATCAACTCTTAGAGATGCAATGTTCCTTTGAATTACTGAAGAGACCATGTTGAATTCTTAATCTGTTTGGCACAGGAGATAGGGTACCTTTTCCACTTGTGGGAATTTTCACTGTTGCTTTGCTGCAGTCTCAAAATCACCAAGTGAGCATTTTAAAGGGTACAGTGTCATTAACCAAGTCAATCCCTCAGCTAACCCTTCCAATCAGAACTAAACTTGCTAAAAGCTATCTTCTCAGATAGCATCACTCAGAGATTCTTTGCAAAGAACATTTTCCAGGACCACAATAAAAATTGAAGCTCCAACTTCTAGATCAGATAAAATTCAGAGATAAAATTTTAAATAGTTTGGCCTACCAATGTGTCTCTCTCTTTCTTGTAATTGTCTGCCATTTCATATGCCTTCAGCTAAAAACTTTTAAGTCATCAACATGAATTTATAAAGCTCATTTATTGCAAAAAATCTTTTCCTTCCTTCCTTTTCTTTCTTCCTTCCTTTTCTTTCTTCCTTCTCTTTCTTTCTTTCTCTTTTTCTTTTTTCTTTCTCTTTTTCTTTCTTTCTTTCTTTCTTTCTTTCTTTCTTTCTTTCTTTCTTT
>NW_020940355.1:20960724-21056593 GCF_900497805.2 Vombatus ursinus | reverse complement strand
TTCTTTCTTTCTTTCTTTCTTTCTTTCTTTCTTTCTTTCTTTCTTTCGCCAATTCATTTATCCCAGTAATCACTATGTAAGCCAAGGAAGAGAATAGCACAGAGTGATGATAAACTGAGGCTTTTACAATATAAGTAACTCACCCAAGGTCACATAATCACATGATAAAATTCAGAGAAGAATCAATGCTCCTCATTCCTTAATCTGGTGTTTTCCTTTTCAAACTACACTAGATTTAGTTTGGAATATTTTACTAGATCTCATTTTTCCTTGTTAAAATGGGAACATTGCTTCATCTCTAAGGTCCCTTCCAGCTCTAAAATTCTATGAGTATGAGTCTCATTGTGTTCTTAACCATCTTTCCTCTCTTCTGCCTCAGAGGAAAGGATGGTTGTCCTTGTCAGGGTTCCCCCCACCCCTTTGCACTCATGCTATTGCTCTTATGCTCCTCTGTCTCCTCTTGGACTTTTCTCTATGAGAGTCCTCATCTCTAAATGAGGGAGTTGGAGTAGATGATGTCAAATATTCTTTCCAACTCCAGATCCCATGATTTCTGTTCTTTGAATCACCTCTCTGTACGACGTCTTTATTCTTTCCCTCTCCACTGACTCCTTCCCCTCTGTTCACTAACATCTTCCAGTTTCCTGTACTGTAAAAAAAATGTAGGCTTCTCCTGACTCTACTACCACCTTGAACCACCGTCCTCTCTTCTCCTTCACTGATGATTTGAATGAATAATCTCTCTTTGCTGCCTCTACTCCTCATTCCTGAACCTTCTGCAATCTAGCTTCCTCTTCTACCACTTTACAGAAACTGTCCTCTCCAAAGTCACTAATACAATAGCTTTCAATCATTCATTCTTTCCTGGAATGGGATCAGAAGACCTATGTTCTTTCTCATTATTATCATAGTGCTATGAGTGGAAGGAAGGGGATGAGCTTAACAGATGTTGTGAATGAATCAATAGGACTTGAAAATTGGTTGGACATAGGGAATGAGGGAGGGTTCAGAATGACTGAGGTTTTGATGACTCAGTGATTAGGACAGTGGTAGGGTTCTCCACAGAAATAAGGGATAGAGGTGTCTAGTAAGCAGTTTAAGATATAACATTGGATTTCAGGAGAGAAATCTGGGCTAGATATGGAGTTTTGGGAATCTTCTGCATAGAGGTAAGTGGATCTATCTATGGAACTGAATTAAATCACCAACAGAGAGAGTGTGGAGAAGATGAGTTTAGGGGAATATTTATGCTTCAGGGAGATGATCCAACTGAGAGATCTGAGAAGGAAGGCTCAGAAAGTTAGGAGTGTGATAGAAGCCATAAGCTGTGTCTAAGAGGAGGATGTAGTCAATTGTGTAAAAAAAATGCAGAGAAGTCAAGGAAGATATGGACTGAGAAAAGGCCATTGAACTTAGCCATCAATATTGGGGCAGCTAGGTGGTTTGGTGGATAGATTGCTGGGCCTGGAATCAAAAAGACTCATCTTCTTGAGTTAAAATCTGGCCTCAGACACTGACTAGCTATGTGACCCTGGGCAAGTCACTTAACTCATCTGTAAAGTGAGCTGGAGAAGGAAATGGCAAACCAATCCAGTATCTTTGCCAAGAAAATCCCAAATAGGGTCATGAAGAGTCTGACACAATTGAAAATGACTGAACAACAAAAGTATGATCTTAGAGTTGGGACATTTGACCACGAATTGGAAGATTTTAGCTTTATGACTAGCATTGCCTCCTCTGGCAGATTATCTAGAATGGGACATTGTACTTTATCACACTTTGGTTTCTTTCTCCAATGGGAATCTTACACCCTGCATCCTCAATATCACAATTCATAGACACAGAATTTAAGTGTTACAAAAAACTTTAGATAAAATGTTAGAGCTGAATGCTAGGTCTTAGAGACCATCTACTCCAATCCCTTCATTTTGCAGATGAGGAAACTGTGTCCTGTGGCATGGGCTTATCTTATAAGTGAAGTTGTCTTCCCAAAAGGTCTTTCTGGTATTTCAGTAACTAATCTCCTGTTCTTGGCTTAAGACTTGTTCTTGTATGTGAGAGACATCCATCACACAGTTCTTTCAGCAATCAGAGTTCTTGAGTACGGTTTAGTAAGAAGTTGGAGGAATGAAATGGGAAAAGCTAAAGCAAATGTGGTGAACCAGGGGCTTAGCAATCAGAGTCATGGAGGAAGTTGTTGTTGTTTGTCTTTTGTTCTTGAAGAGGACTATGACATCAGGAAGGTGATGTCATGATTTGCAAGACAATTGGATTTAAATCACCAGCCTCACTTTCTCCTCTGGAGTCATCTTAGTACAGTGGTAAGGTATAGATCAGGATGACTGGAGATGGCTTCCTCCATGGAGGAAGTGGGAGATTCTTGGAGGGTCTGGATGGTCACTATTGAAAGAGTCAGCTGGTCTGATTTGGAGGAAGTGCTGCATGGACCTCCATGGAACCTCTCTTTATACTGTATGTGGGTGAGGTTTCAGGACCTAGATGAAGATTACAGTCTCAAACTGAAGGAAACACAGGAACTTTTTGCCTACTAATGGTTTGGGTAGGCTTGGGGTAATTTTTTTTTTGGCCGCTTCTAAAGGAAGGAAGGCTAGGACCATTCTCTAGGGGCTCCTTCTATTTTTGTCTTAAAGTATTTCCCTTGTGTGAGTGAATGAATTAAAGAGCATTTATTATGCCATAGAGATATGACTAGAAAAAAGAGACAGTCTCTGAGTTCAACTGGTAGAATGAACTGAAAGGCCTAGATGTCTTAAGGGTCCAGCTGCAGAGCCCATGGCAAAGTCCATGGCTCCTTAGGGCACATCATCAGGTCAGATGACAATGTCTGGGGGTTCTGCAGGGCATATGTACAGGGCAAATGGTAAGAGTTTTAGGACCTGAGCACAGAACAGATGATGAAGTCTAGAGTCCCTAGTCTCAATGGAAAGCTTGTAGTTGGTCCCTTTCAGTTCATGCAAGTGTCATGAGGAGCCATATCACTTTCCCCACCATGCTAGGATCCCCACCAGCATCTAGGCTTCTAGGGCCTATGATGATATTTTATTGATATCATATTAAATATTATTAAATATGATTTAACATTAAATATTTATATAATAATTATATAAATAGAAATAATTATATAATAACATATAATAATATTATAAATAAATATTAAAATATATTCAATATGATATTTAACTGGCCATTTCTTATTGTGAAACCTTTGTATGGAGATTTACCCTCTCCAGTGCTCTATAAAAGATTTAGGCCGTGGTTGAGCTAAAGACTGTGATTAACACTTCACAAATATATCTTTTAAGAGGGGAAAACTGTATATATGAGATGTATGTTTAAAATGAATTTTTTTTGTTGATAGCTTTTGGTGATGCATATATGTTAGAACTGACTAAGTTCAGAAAAATGTTTAGTTATCTAATTAGGAGATAGCTTCTTACAATGGATTTCTGTCATAATTTTCTTATAATGCATTTATGTTCCATGGAGTGCTTTATTTATTTTTTAATCTGGATGTTAATTAAATTTTGCCAAATTATAGGGCAAAGGGAACACAAGGAGTTAGGGCCCCAATGTTTCCTGCAGACAACTGGGGGGGGGTTTCTGTGGATGATTGAGAGGGAGTCTGAGGTAGATTTATTTTGTGTCAAAAATTCTACTTGATAGCAGACAGTGTTTCAGCAAGATTCCAGAGTCCAGGATCCTACTGCCAGATGATGTTTGTGAAATCCTTAGATGAAATATTCTATGTAAACACCAAAAATAACTGCATAGCCTTGGATTTCTTCCCGAATGTTTAGCTAAAATAATGCTTTCTCTAATGTAATCTCCTCCAGTAAGTGGTGAAATGATAAATCTCTGTCCTCTCATGTTCATATTTCCTAGTAGCCTCTAAGAAGAATAGCTTCTTTTCTAGGACCTTTCTTGGCATGTCAGCACCTTTTCTCACTCCTCAGTCGGGGGTGTGGTAACCTTCCTCCAAATGGAAGCCTACCTATTTCTATCAAGTCTATGATTCTTATTGAAATCCTTGAACAGGGAATTTCAGGTGGAGAATGAATTTGTTATTAGAAAGATGACATTTTGGTTTAAAAAAAATCTTAATATATATTTTATCTTTCACAGAATATGATGTTTATTCTTTGTGGACATGATAAGCTAAAATACTGAGCTTAAGTTGCAAGATAAGTATTTAGACATCATCTTTCTGTCAGGCCAATGCAATTAAAATAGGAGTCTTGAAAGTTCTAGCTACACTGCATGGACTAATGTTGAGTAAACTAATGTTGTCAGATGCTTTCTTAAAATGTTTAAAATTTTGCCCAAGTTGTATTGATGCCTCTTGTTCTTACATCATTTCCAGATCTTTCTTTCCTCCACTGTGAGCCTTCCCTTATAACAAAGAAAAACCAAACCAAACAGGTAAATAAAACCAAGTCACATATCCATTCTTTCTGATATGCATACACAATCATTTTTTCCACAAGAAAAGGGAAAAATGTATTTTTCTATGTAAAGCAGCAGTATGGCACAGTAGAAAGAACTCTGGCTCTGGAGTCAGAAGGTCTGAGTTCAAACATTGTTTCTGACACCACTTGTATGACACTAGGCAAGTCACTTAACTTTCCTTGGTCTCAGTTTCCTCATCTGTAAATTGAGGGGTTAATTAAATTGCTTCTGAGCTCCCTTCTAGCTTCATATCAGTAACTGTGCTTGGGACTTCCCTAGGACCAAACAGTCATTATAATTTCAAAGCCTTCAGCTTTGTTTTGTTGTTAGAAAGATGTCATTTCTCAGAGTTGCACCCACATCTTTGCACTGGGTGATTGAGATACCTATGGAAATGAGCCCAACAAAGCTCACAGCATTCATTCAGACAGGGAATACTACCTACCAAAAATACTTGGTGCCCATTGAATGCAGGTTGTTTATGGGTAATTGGAGCAACGGATAAAAGACAGTAAAGCTGCCCCTCAGTTGTGTTCAGGACTTTCAGGGGAGCTAGATTAGTTTGTGCTAAAGTACATTCTCAGGAGAACAGATTTCATGAATATAGCAATAGGGAAGTAACTTTCTCTCAGCAGCTCTTCCCCAGATGCTAGTGTGAGCAAAGGCTGCTAGAGTTTTCCTATCTTAGGGACTTAAAGGAAGGGGAAATGAATGTATACGGTATACTGTGATGGCTGATTAAGGCCCAAGATGTAAAAGGATTGCAGATCTCTCCTATGACTAAATGTGTACCTCTGATCAAGAAATTCCACATAGGATTCCTATAAATGCTCTCCTATATAAACAGTCCAATTTACTTTGCAATTTAAGAAAGCTTTGCTGTGTTGGATGTAACTGGTGCATTGCTACCTCCTACAATTCCCAACAAAAGGAATGTGTGATTTCTGAAAGGTGAAATAGGTCTGTGAAACTTTTTCGTGCTTAGTAATAAGGAGTGGGAAATCTGCAGCCTTGAGGCCACATGTGGTCAGGATTTGTTCTATGAAGTTTGGATTCAGTCAAAGGACTGCATTTGAGGACCTAGAGGGCTGGCCACATGTTGCCTCGAGGCTGAAGGTTGCTCACCCCTGATCTTGACATATCCCCAAAGATGACTTATCTTAAATAAGATGGAAAACACTGTCCACAGCCTAGTGAGGATCCTAGTAAGCCTGAGTCACAGATGTCTTTGACCCACTGGTCACATGTCTATTTGGGTTCCTTAGGGTTAATGTATAGTCATATGATGATACAAAACATGACATATCCATCGATGAAGACAACACAGTTTTCCAATCTTTCTTTATCATTTAAAATTTTTTGATCTTTGCTTTGGGCTTCTCCGCATTTTAATTGGTGAGAAGAAGAACTGTGTTTGTTTCTTGTTTTCAAAAAGAGCTAGCATTTATATAGCATTTTATCTCCTATGATCCTCACAACAACCTATGAAACAAGTGATATTATTATCCCCATTTTATAGATGAAGAAACTGAGGCTGAGAGAAGTTAAATGACTTGTCCAAGGGCCACACAGCCAGTGTCTGAGGTGGGATTTGAAGTGAAATCTTTCTGACTTAAATTCACTGTGCCACCTTGATGTTCCTAGTCTTTAGATCTATGCTTTAAGATTTTTTGCCTTTTTCATTGATTGTGGCCTTGTTTGGGAGATGGCATAATGGCACACAGTCTGGGTCTGCATAGCATAGCCCTGTAAAAGCTTATTATCTTTTACGGGATGAACCTTCTCAGGACTATGTCAATAATGTTAAATTCAATTCATAAGATTATAGATTTAGAGTTGGAAAGTCCTTTACAGGTATTCTAGTCTACCTCCCCCATTTTATAGATGAGGAAACTGAGATCTAAAGAAATCAAATGACTTGCCCAAGATCACACAGTTAGTCAATGTAAGAGATGAACTTCAAAATCTGGCCCCAAATCTGGTTTTCCATTGTATTATAATTCCTCTAGCATTTATTAAGTGCCTATTATGTGCAAAGTATGATGTTAGGCACTGAGAATACAAAGGCAAAAAAAATCTATCCCTGCCCTCTTGAGTTTACATTCTACTGGGGGAAGGAAAATCTTTATATACATAAATAAGACTACACAATATACACAGTAAATGCAAAGTCTTTTTTAGGAGGAAGAGTGTTAATATTTGTGGGGTTCAGGAAAGTCCATGGGGGAAGGTTGGAAATTATCCCAACCTTCCCCCATGTCTTATCATTGTTTGATTTTGTCTTTCACAGAAGTCTTGTGTGACACATATGAGGTTAAAGTGTGATCATAGGGCAAAGAGACTGATTTTTTTTTTACTCAACAGACCAAAAGGAATAAATCCAACTGAGTCTTAATCCTCTTCCAAGTAGTCCACCTAGAGGACTGGACACTTATTCTAACGAAGCTGCTATTGCTCAACATTTGTTGAGGATTTGTACATTAGGAACATTCCTCTTCTGAAAATCGTTTTTGAATGATTGTATATTCTTTTCAGTAACTTCAGTGGTGGCAAAACTTCATTCTTTGAGGGAACACTTGAAATTTTGAAAAGGACAAAAGTAATTTGAACTCAAGTCTGATGAATAAAGTGATGATCAAACTGGCTAACACTGTTTTGGGGAAAAGGTTATGTGTGAGCATAAGGTAGTGAGGCTCATACATTGATTCCAAAGACAGTTTCAAAAGAAGAGTTCCAAAGACATGCACCTTTTGGAAAGGTGAGCTTGACTAGTCAGAGGGTGTCATAGTGTGATGTCTTAGTATGTTGGAGGACAACCAACCAGAATTTTATTGTCTTTATCAAAAAATATAATAGCTTTCATTTATATTTATCTCCATAGAAGGCATCCACAAGAGCAGACAGGGGGGTGAATCCTTCCTTCTGTCCTCTTTTTCCTATCTCTTTGTGAGGAATTGGGGAGAGGGAAGAAGAAAAGGGTATGCATGTTACTGTAGGTATTTCCTCAGTAGAAAAAAGTTTCTATTTTCCTGAATACCAGGCTAAAAGCTGGATATTTATAAAGGCCCAAGGGCAAGGAGTGCTGGGAAAAGAACCAGAAGCAAGGAGAAGAAACCATTCTGGATACTTGCTAAATCATGACTCATTAAATACAAGTGATCAGAAGTGTGAGATGCAAGTCAATAATTATGGAACAAGAAATGGAAGTAGCAAGGGTCACAGTAACCTGTTTGGCCTGTGTTTGTGAGTGGCTGAACTGTAGAGAATACAGAACCTCTACTGACCATGGGACCAACTATCACAGTGCACTCAAGTGGTTGGGACTTTCCACAGTCGTCTTCTGTTGTTGAAGTGAGCAACAAGACTTGTTCTGGGGAAAGGAAAGTAAGCAGCACCACACATATGGAGGAGAGGTAGATTTCTTACTGCTTCACTAAAGGGGTTATGACACAAACCCCCTTCTCTGTTCATTATTGTCCTCAAGGAACATTCTTTGTTTAAATGCTGATTGAAAGCCTTGGATTGTTTGCAACAAGGGAGTCTAATAACCTTAGCAAAGAGCTACCCTGAGCCTGGTTATTATTTTCTAGAGAGAAATCCTGGCTAGATAAATGATACCATCACATTGTTAGTATCGATATGTTTTCAAGATTGAACCTAGTCCATCTGGTCTCAGCTGACACAGGGATTCCATCTCATTGGATCCTCACAACAATTCTGAAAAGAAAGTAGTCAAAATATTATCCTCATTTTACAGGTGAGGAAAGAGAGTTTTAAGGTACTCCTTCAAGGTTATATAGGTTGTAATAATTGAAATCTTCAAAGGGGGATAGTGGATCAAGGGATTGGAGGAAGACAGAGTGAAAGGAAGTTCTGCTTTTGTAAGTGGAAAGTACAGGACTTTTTGATATTGTTGTGCTTCGTATAGGGCAAAAGTTGTAATGGTAGTGTAGGGTAAGCTTGAGTGGGACTCATCTCTCTCTTATGCCTGGGACAATACATAATACCTTTCATAGGTATTATTATCTTTCAACTAGGGTTGTAAGACTTGGAAGGGATTGGATAATTCAATCCATTCATTTTACAGATGAGAAAGCTGAGGTCCAGGAAGTGAAGTGACTTGATGATGTCCCAATGTCAAGGTCGAAGGCATGTCAAAGGCTACAATGCATACATATTAATCTATAGTCCTGTGTTTTTCAGAGATGACAGTTGTGTGCCAATTAAATGGAATAGATTTAATCATCTAATATCTTTGCTATCTCTCATGCTCATGACAGACAACTTTGTCATCCTCCCTTCTGCAAAATGTAGATTTTATTCCTTAATAACCTTCAAATCATTCAACACGACCTTAGTCTAATGGGGAAGAAAGTCAGAAGGAATAAGTATTTATACTGGTATAAAGTGGGTAGTCTGCTATTTGATGGAAGGCAGGAATAGAAAGAGCTGCATAATTTCACAGACTGATCAGGCCACTGTAGGATATATTCTTGAGACCTTTAAAAAAGACTGGATAAGAGTTATATGGGTTGAAAGGATAATCTAGACTGAATTCCATAATCTGTGGCATGTTGGTAACAGTAATATGAAAGGCTTGCAGCAAGGCAGCTAAGAAAAAAAAAATCATCATTGGTAGATCCTTCTCATGAAACACTGGGGTAGAAACTTCTCAGGGCATCATTAAACAGATTCCACCTCTCTTGCCCCAAGCATGAGCTATGGAATGGCACTCATCCTTTCATCTTGGGGAAGCATGAATGCCCAAGTTCCATGTCTATCTCTAAGCTCTTCATGGGGCCTAGTAGACCAGTGGCATCTAATAAATGTTAAAAAAAAAAACATCTGAGTTAGCGACCTTCTCATAAAAGGCTTCAGAGTCCACTGCCGATATCATTTCTCCTCCACAAGGCCAACCTGATCCTTCCAGGCAACACCGACCTGAAAGAAAACCAGGAGGAAGGGAATTTTTCATGTTACCATGCAGTAATTTTCTGCTTAAGTTCTTTTGGAAAAATTTAGATCATTAAAATCACAGATTTCTATTTGGACACCAAAGAAGTTTATCCCATTCTCAAATTACAGCACTTCTTTACTCCCTTTTGCTGAGCCAAGAAGAAAAGACAGCATTGGACAGTGAGAGAAACAAACAGCTTTGTAGCTTTCTTGCCATCGTTCATTTGCATCCACTGGAGACCAGTACTGGCTAGGAAAAGAAAAAACAAACTTCTTACTTCTAACTTCTAAAACTTCTAACTCTTTAATGAACCAAGTCATCTCAGGCTAAACCTGGACTTAAAGCTGTAGGACTTTCAGAATAAATACCCTCTTCTTTCTTTGTCCCTCACTTTTGTTGTCCCAATTTTCAAGTTCAGATTCCTTATTCCATTCTTGCGATGGTAGGGGAGAATGGGGTTTTCTAAGTGGTCAGCTTCTGGAAATTTTAGAAGTTCATCCACTTTCCCCCTTAGGCGAACCTTTCAAATAGGTGGCAGATTCATAGAACCCTGGGATCGCTCTCTCTCTCTCTCGCCTTTCCTTTCCTCTCTCATTTTCTCCTTCTTTCCCTCCCCCCTTCTCTTTCCATTAAAAAAATTATCTTTATTCAGGTTTCTGATTTAGCACATGTATCAAAGACTAATAAACACAAAGCATCAAAAAAGTCTTATATCTTCTAAACTCTGACCAACCAAGAATATTAATATTGCCACTGCAGCTCCAAATCTACTCAATCTGTAGGGTCAATCTGTAGTGATTTTGGTGAGTCACTAATATTGGGCACTGAGATATCAAGTGAGAAAACATGATCTTTTCCTTGGTGAATTCCTTCCACATCTCCAGTTCACTTTTATATGACTTCTTAAGGACCAAAGAAAGTCCAAAGGAGACTTGGGGTTGACCTGATTAAATAATATTCTGAGGAATCAGTTCTTTAGTTGCTGTTCCTGAAACTTTTTGTTTTAGGGGGAAGGGAGGCAGTTTGGCCAGGATGAAGTTCAGATTGAGAAATACCATACAAACTAGTTGACAAGGCAGACTAAGTTGAGAACTAAATTTGAGCAGTAACCAGACTTAAGGCATGAATGAAAACATAGACACACAGAGACACCACACACATACATGCACACATAGCTCCCACATCCTTAGGAATAGTGGGTACTCTCCATCCCCTAACAACAGGCAGTCCAGACTTGTTAGTTCATCACTACAAAAATTGCTAAGCACATGGGAAAATGCTCACCATGACTTTAGGCTGACAGCTGTGTGTAGTGTTTCATTTTTTGTTGTTACTGTTGTTAAAAAAAAAAAACTCCCTTCATTTGTTATAATGGCTCTTGAGTATGGAACTCACGTAGCAGCTGAAATGGCTGGTTCACTAATCATTTGGAAATAAACTATCATTTTGTTATGTACTCCTTTGGTAGTCCACGTAACAATGTTTTCAATGTTGGTTACCTATAAGACAACTACTGGCCAGAAGATCAAGCCACACAGAGACTTCTGTACTACTAAGCAAAAAGAATGAGATCTCAAAGCACAAAGAACTCTTCATCTGTTCTTGAGTCTGAGGCTTCCTTTCCTAGCAAGTCTTCCAGTGGAGAAAAAAATCTCATATCTTTGGGGGGGGGAGGTACAACATAGAATCTCTAATCTCTTACAGTTGTGTAACATTTAGGGATAACTGACAAAACTAATTTTGGTCCTATTGTAGAAAGGTCAATCAATCATGGGGGGATAGCACTTGGTGTCAAAGTCACATTTGGGTCACACATGCGTTCTATGGTTGCTGGTAATTATCTTCTGAGATCATCACTTTAAAACTCAAATTTGACAGGATGGCAAAGGGCATGAAAACATAAGAATACCTTCTGCCAAACCACCAGAATTCTGCAAAGGGAGACAACATAGAATCCTGACACCTACTAGGCCACTTCTCCGCCATCTGTAAAAAAAATATGATTACATATTTTTATCTAATTGTGATGGCTACACTCTTGGTATGGTGAGTATCAAGGGTCTGTTCATATATGCCACAGGTTACCTGTAGGAAAAATAGCTCTATGACTAAAAGAGACATTTGTAAAGTGCTTACCACAGTGCATGGCACACTGTAGATTTTTAATAAATACTTGTTCCCTCCATTCTGTATCTCTGCTGACTCCCTACAATTCAAGGGAGGAGGAACAATTTCTACTGTCCATCTTCCTGGCTCCTTTGTGCAGCTTTTCCTCTACTGCAGTAGACTGATCCAGTTTTTTTTCATTTCCCACTTATAGTAATAATAGTAGCTTACATATGTGTGTGCATGATAATATATATATTTATTTATAATGCTATATATAGTATAGCACTCTACAAAGTGAGATGGCCATGTGGGGTGATGGATTGGAGAAAAGAGAAAGAGAAAGTTTAGTTAGAGTCATGGGAAGAGGTGTGTGTGTGTGTGTGTGTGTGTGTGTGTGTGTGTGTGTGTGTAGGAAACAGCTAGAGCAAAAAGTATTGGGAAGGGGCCAGAAAAGGGGGGGGGGGATGAGAGGGTCTTGGGAAGACATAGGAGAAGGGAGAGGGAAAACAATTTTCTAATAGGGAGTAGGTTGTAGAAGATGAATTCCATTGCCAAAGACCACTTAAAATACTCCCTTCTCTCTGATTCTGTCATTGTTCTTCTCCTTCTCCAGGAGAATGCTGGTAGCTGGTGAGCTGGGTTGTTTGGTAAATTAACAAAAAAGCTCCATGACCTTGGAATAGTTTTACTTACCCAGCTACAATGAGTCCTAGAATCATAGATAATAAGTTCATAGATTTAGAGCTCAAGGTGCTCTTAGAGGTCATCTAGTCATTCCCCCTCATTTTATAGATGAGGAAAGTGAGGGCCTGGCTGGAAGTGCAGTGGTCCACTCATGGGTCTCATTCCTCTACTGATTGGCACAGGACCTTTGACTAGCTCCATTTCTAACCTGGAATTTGTCCTTTTTTAAGCATCCTAGTGGCCTCACCCTTTCTCCCCACTCCAGAGCGCTCCCCATATTGGTGTTTGTCTTATTGCTAACACTTGATCAGCTTAGCCTACTGAAGCTCAGAACTCTTAAACTCAAGTGATCCACCAGCCTCAGCCTCCCCAGTAATAGGGGTCACCATGTGTACCACTATGCCTAGAGGAAGGAGTCCATCTTTAGCAAATGTTGTTTGATCCTGACCATTAGGTAAGGCTATGATTATACCACACCCTATGACAGATTTTTTTCCCACATCTTCAGTCTTTAATGGCATAAGCAACATTGCAAATGGAATTTTAGAAAGGGTGATTTAGGCAAATAGCTTAATAAAATCATACTTATTTAGATTCACATGTGTGAATTTTGATGAACTAAAATAAGACTTTTTTCTTGTAATTAATTAAACAAGCTAAGAAATGATCAACTTCTTCAGTTCAACTTTTACAAAATCCATTCTTGACCTAAAGAAATTTCTCTAATGTTTGGGGATGTGAAGCGACTTGGTAAAATTTTGGAAGCTAATCTGTCTGGCACTGGGAAAGTAACAACCCCAATACCACCTCTAATTGTTTTTCTATTCCTTATGATTATTCATGAGTCATTAATTATGATAAAACGGAATCATCTTGACTATGCACATTTGTTACAAGGAATTACTTTTCTCTCTTTTTTTCCAATGGAGCGAGGGGCAAGAGGGAGAAAAATATTTATGTTAATTAAAAACACTTTAAAAATGGAGAGGTTGGGGAACTACAGTTTAGAATGTTGCATGCACTTTCAGATGAGATCACTCATGGACCGACATGCATATTTTGAAAATCCGGTGTACAGTTATGCTATCCCTTGAGATGACCTGAAAAGACATCTAGTTCATTCTAAGCAGCAACTCCCCTTCACAACAGCCCTAAGAGGTGGTTTAAACCACTGGTTAAATACTTCTAGTGATAGAGAATTCATTACCTTCCACAGCAGCTAATTCTATTGCTGGACAGCTCCAATTGAAAATTTCTTTTTCTATTGAGCCAAAATTAGCTTCTACCCATTGGTCCTAGTTCTTTCCTAACCCTCATCTCCCAGACACAACCCTTCAACTATTTCAAGATAATTGTCAGCTCCCCCTAAGTTTTCTCCTTCAAGTAACCGTGGTTAAATTATGTCTAATATAATTTAAGGAAAATGTGTACTGGGTTTTAAGAGAAGGTCAAAGTCAGAAAAAACTTTGCTGGCACATACATATAGCCATATGCCACACATACATACATATATACATATGTATATGCATATACACATATATGCATAAACATAATAGTTAACATTTATATAGTGCCTACTACGTACCAAGTGCTATGCACTTTGCCAATATTATCTCATTTGATTCTTTCAATAATCCTGGGAGGTAGGTACTATTATTATCTCCATTTGACAGATGAGGAAACTAAGGCAAATAGTTTAAGTGACTTTCCCAGGGTCACATTGTTAAGGTAGAGTATGGTGGGAGCAAAAGAGAGATCCAGACATAACTTGGCTTAAATCTGAAGAAGAAGAAAGCACTTTCAGTTTTGAGGGATCAAAAAAGACTTTTGTGAGGAGATAACATCTGAGCTGAATTTTGAATTAGGAGGATTTTGAAAGGCAGAGATGAGAAAAGAGTGAATGAGAAAAGAGTTGTGTGGGATATCTTGGTGAATGTCTTGAGGTGAGAAAAGGCATGTTGAGTCCAGTAATACAACTTGGCTTGAAGATAGAGTACATGATGGAGTATGTGTATATATGTGTATATGGAGTATAGGGGAGGGATAGGAACATGTGAAATAAAACTACAAAGGCAATTTGGATCCAGACCAGGGAGAGCTTTAAATGTGAGAACAAGCAGCTGGCACTTTATCCTCAAAGTAATAGGGAACCACAGAAAATTTTTACATACATATAATTTTTTCCTCCAACTTCTCTAATACTGACAAAGGACCCATGAGTTACAAATATCATCTTTCCACGCAGAATGTAAACAGTTAAACCTTAATAAGTCTCTTATGATTTATCTTTCCTGTTTACCTCTTCATGTTTCTCTTGAGTCTTGCAACTGAAAGTCAAATTTTCTATTCAGCTCTGGTCTTTTCAGCAAGAATGCTTGATAGTCCTCTATTTCACTGAATGTCTATTTTTTCTCCTGAAGGATTATGCTCAGATTTGCTAGCTGATTCTTGGTTGTAATCCTATCTCCTTTGCCCTCTGGGATATTATATTCCCAGCCCTATGGTCCCTTAATGAAGAAGCTGCTAAATCTTGTGTTGTCCTGGTTGTGTTTCCACAATGCTTGAATTGTTTCTTTCTGGCTGCTTGCAATATCTTCTCCTTTACCTGGGAACTCTGGAATTTGGCTACAACATTCCTAGGAGTTTTCCTTTGGGGAATCTCTTTCAGGAGGAGATTGGTGGATTCTTTCAATTTCTATTTTGCCCTCTGGTTCTAAAATATCAGGGCAGTTTTCCTTGATAATTTCTTGAAAGATGATGTCTAGCCTCTTTTTTTGATCATGGCTTTCAGATAGTCCAATAATTTATAAATTCTTTCTCCTGGATCTATTTTCCAGGTCAATTGTTTTTCTAATGAGGTATTTCACATTGTTTTCAATTTTTTCATTCTTTTGGTTTTGTTTTACAGTGTCTTGATTTCTCATAAAGTCACTAGCTTCCAATTGCTCCATTCTAATTTTTAAGTAAGTATTTTCTTCAGTAAGCTTTTGGACTTCCTTTTCCATTTGGTCAATTTTGCTTTTTAGGGCATTCTTGTCCTCATTGGCTTTTTGGACATCTTTTGCCATTTTGGTTAGGCTATTTTTTAAGGTGTTATTTTCTTCAGTATTTTTTTGGGTCTCCTTTAGCATCACTCTCAATTTTTCCTCTACTTCTCTTACTTGCTTCTCAAAATCCTTTTTGAGTTCCTCCATGTCCTGGGACAAATTCATATTTTTCTTGGAGGCTTTGGATGTAGGAGCTTTGACTTTGTTGTCTTCTTCTGCTTGCATGTTTTGATCTTCTTTGTCACCAAAGTAAGATTCTATGGTCTGACTCTTTTTGCGCTGCTTGCTTATGATCCCAGCCAATTACTTGAGTTATAAACTCTTTGTTAAGGTAGGGATCTGCTTCCAGTGTGGAGAATGTACTGTCCCAAACTTTGGGGGTTTTGTGCAGCTGTTTTCAGAGATACTTCTAGGGATCTATAAATTTCAGTTCTTCCAAGGTGCTATGATCAAGGGTGAGGTGTTTACTCCTTTCCTGGACTGTGCTCTGGTCTATGAGCGACCACAAGCACTCTTTTCTGTCTTGGAACTGTGAGGATTCTCTTTCCACAGCCACTACAAGCTCCACCATGCCAGTGCTCCTCCTTGCCCCAGGACCACTACCCAGAACTGTGACCCAGATCCAAGCACTGGAAAAGCAAGAGAATTCTGCACCAACAAAGAGATCCCCTATTATCAGTCACTTGGTTACTTCTTAGTCTGTGGGCTAGAAGCTCAGGAGGCAGCTGTTGCCCCTGGGCCATTCTCAGGGACTGGCGCTGGGACCAGCTTCTCTCTCACTGCAGACATAGACTTTTCCTTCTGACCTTCTAAGACGTCTTTGGCATTCATGTGTTGAGAAGTCTGGAAACCACCACAGCTGCCTGTGATTCAGTCCTCTGAGACCTGCTCCAGGTTCACTGAGGCCTGGACACCCATACCGCACTGCTCTCCTCTCATCGCCCAGTGCGATATACCTTTCCAATCAACCATCCAGGTTGTCTTGGGCTGGAGATTTGTTTCACTCTGTCTTTTTGTGGGTTCTGCTGCTTTAGAATTTGTTTAGAGCCATTTTTTATAGGTATTTGGAGGGGTTTGGGGGAGAGCTCAAGCAAGTCACTGCTTTTACTCTGCCATCTTGGCTCCACCCCCCACAGAAAATTTTTGAGCAAGGAAGCAATGGGGAAGGTTTAAAAATACTATTTTTGACAGCTTTACAAAGAATAAATTGTAGAAAGAAAAGACTGGAGTCTGGGAGACCCATTACAAGGTCATTACAATAGACTAGGTTGAACTAGAGGACAGATGTGAGGCATCATGAATGGAGAAGTAGCAGGTTTTCACAATTGATTGGCTATGAGGAATTGGGGAAAAGTGAAGAGTCAAAAATCACTCCAAAATTCTGAGCTTGAGTGACAGGGAAGAAGGTAAAACTACAGATAGAAAGAAGTGCCTTGCTAGAATCAGAATAAGAGCCTACTGAGGAGGGAGTGAAAAGGAGAGAGAGAGAGAGAATGATCCATAGAGTAAAGCTTTGAAGAAGATGACAAGGGATGAGAAAGGGCACAAGTGGAGAGTTAATCTTGCCAAGAAGAAGGCCCACATCACATTCTGAGACTGGAGCAAAGGGGGAGAGAATGGGTGGAGACATAGGAAGTCCTTGAGGTATCAAGGAGGAGAGATAAAGGAACTCATGACAGGCATTCTTAATAAGTAATATATCTTAGAAAGATTTCCACCAAAAATGATTAAAATAAATTTCTGTTACTTGGAAGACCCAATTATATGGCATAGCTCTCCTTTATATAGCACTTTAAGGTTTGCAAAAGCACTTTCTTCACAGAAATCTTGTGAAGGGTTTGCATAAGTATTATTAAACTCATTTCACTGAAAAAGCAGCTAAGTCTCAGGGAGGATATTTGAAACACTTTGGTCATACCACTAATAAAAGTCTAAGGTGAAATTTGAAAACATATTCTTCCACAAAAACACACAAAGAGTATACTATTGTAATTATGATTTGGGTCTATTTCTCATAAATGATCCTCAGAGAAAGCTCATTAAATCTCTAGGTACTTGTTCTGTCAATTTAAGAAGATCTTGCTTTGGAATAAGAAAAAAATTTTTTTTAGAAAAATCAGGAGAAATTAAAGCTTGATTTTATTTCTTCAAGAATTTGACCAAAATGATATTGAACTAATTCTCCTGTCTGTCTTCTAAAAGGTGACCTGGGTGAGTAAACCTGGTACTTTGTTGACTTTATCATATGAATAGTCCTTCTGCAGATGCAGATCATGAAGTTTCTGTACTTAGCACTCTCATGAGTTGGTGTAGCTAAAAAAAAAAAGTCCCCTTGAATCCTCATCACCTTTAGGCTCAAGTCTTAGATGATAGTGAACCTCTTTGAACTTAGCTAGCATCTTTTATGTATATGCATGTATTTCTTTATATGTTGTTTTCCCATTGGACTGCAAGCTCCTCCAAGTTAGGGGCTATTTTTTCCTTTCTTTAGATTCCCAGTGCTTGGTACATATAATAAATCATTGTTGATTGATTTACTGATAACCAGGGTTGAGCTGGGAGAAAGTGGCATTCATGGACTCCATTTGGTGATGGGGAGGATGGTATGGTGGGGGTCAAGGGAAAAAAACTTTGCCTAAAATGGAATCCCTTTAAAGCAGCTGGTGCTGGGGGGTGGAAAAAGGCAGTAGGATTTATGACTATATTCTACCTAGACTAAAAGTTATTTCAGATTCCTATTATATTTAGTTATTTTTGGGGGTGGGGTGGTGGAATGGAAGGCCAGAGAATGACAGGATCTGGTTACTGGTACATTCTAATTCTTGTAATAATAAGCCATGTTATTTTGGGATCCACTGTATTTCTGGCTGTTCTCTTTTTTCCCCCTCTTAACCTGACCTTGGTTATAATGAAACTTGACTTTATCAGGCACCCCAGAAACCAGGAAAATTGGCTGCATGTTAAAGGCATGTCTTTAGTACAAGGTCCCCAAATTGGATGTCATGGAAACATTTTAAAAACAGTCACCAAAGACCTAGAGCTGGCCAATCAGTGTAGGTTCTCATATCACAAGCTGGCAGGGGACAATAGGGAGAGAAAACTTTCTTCTTCTTTTGGGCAGTAAGCCAATGCCAGTTTTGACATCTAAATAAATGAAATCATTTTGGGATTGCTGAGGGTCTCCTTTCCCTTCTTGTGACACCCCTAGCTAAGCCTGGTAATTTCTTACAACATATTTCATTAGTCTTCTCCAACTCCCACCTTCTCACCTGGCCTTCTGATTCCTCCAAAGAGATGATTTTGGAATGAAAGTGCCACCTCTTGCCAGAAAAGGCCTTGAGCCAGGCCAGTTGTTAAAAGGCAGGGATTACATTAGGATTTCTCACAGGAACTTCAGCAGTATTAAGAGGTGGTTCTGCATCATAATGAGTCTAATTGAAGCAGAAATGTCATTGATTTTCTCTTCTTCCCTTCTCATTGCTTGAAGCAACAATTCTGAAAGTCCTTTATCCAAGCCAACTAGCAGAAATTTAGGGTCAATTATAGATGGGAGAAATCTTGAGGAGAGGGTGCAAGACATTCTTAGAGACTAAAATTAGCACTCCCATTTTCCATAGTCGAAGACAAATAGACTTTATCTGAGCTTGGAAATCTAGATGCAGAAAAGTATCACACTTTGTAAAGGGACATTTTGGGTGCAGTGGTAGAAAGATACCAAGTGAATCATGGGATTGGAGTTTAATAGGCATGATGAAAATAAACCACTAACTAACTTGGCTGATTCCAAGAGGCACCATACTTGAGCTACTTCTAAGGACACATGTACTCTGGTCCCTTGCTAAAAAGCATGTGCAACTAGAGGGTCTTGGTTGGTCCATCCCTATGAGGAGGAGAGATGCCAAAAAGGATTGACCACTGAGCTAGAAGAAGTCACACACTTAAGTACAGTAGAAATGGATCACTTTTTTCTCTCTTCCTTAGGAGGGTTAACTTCACTACATCTGTGTGCTAATGAATACATATTCTTACCTGAGACAGGATCTTGAGTGTCTAGCTACCTCTTTTGCATTGTGTTTCTTTCTTGGAACACTGGTGACCAATCAGTGACCCCAAGATACATGTATTTAGCCTCAGAAGCAATCTTATGAGTGTAGGAGGTTCTGATTCATAGAAATGTCTGGGTGATGCTATAAGGAGGTACTTCCTACAATAATGAAGAGAGGATCACCGACTGGAAGAAAAGCTGAATGAGTTGCTCCAACTACTTCTGATCCTGTCCGAGTGACCTTGGGCACATCATTTTGCTTTTCTGGGTCTCACTTTCCTCATTGGTAAAATGAAGTTTTGGACTAGATGACCTCTAAGGTCTTTATGCTCCTACCCTTTCAGTGAAAACTCAGAAATATTTACCAGAGGACTTAAAAATGCTGAAATGATGGATTTCCGTACTGTTAAACATTTATTTAGAGGCCAATGAAACAATTGAACAGAGAAAGTACATAAATTAAGTGGAGAAAAGTATATGTTCTGTTTTGGACCCTCTTCTCTTCTTCTTCTATACTACTTTGGCAATGTCATCAGCTCCCATGGATTTAATGACCATCTCTATGCTGATGATTCTCAAATCTATCCTTCCTCAGTCTCTTGCTGACCTCTAATCTCACATCTCAAAATGACTTTTAGGCATCTCAAACTAGACGTTCAATAGACATAAACTCAATATGTCCAAAACTTAACTCATAATCTTTCCTTATAAACCCTGCCACCTACCACCTTCCCTATTACTATAGAAGGTAATGCCATCCTCCCAGTCCCTCAGGCTTGCAAGCTAAGAGTCATTTTGAATTACTTAATATCTTTCACCATCCCGTCCTCCATATCCAAATTGTTGCCCATTTCACCTTCACAACATCTCTTGAACATACCTCCTTCTCTCCTCTGACACTGCCACCACTCTGATACAGGCCCTCATCACATTATGTCTTGATTGATGCAATAGCCTTCTGATTGGCCTGCCTGCTTCAAGTCTCTCTCCACTCCAATCTATTCTCTATTCAGCCACTAAAGTGATTTTTCCAAAAACACCAATTCAATAGTGTCACTCCCCTACTCAATAAACTCAATAAATAAACTCCAGTGGCTCCCTATTGCTTCCAAGATCAAATACAAAATGATCTGTTTAGCATTCAAAGGCCCCTCCTACCTTTCCAATCTTCTTACACTTTACTTGCCCACAATACTCATTGATCCAGTGACATTGGCCTTCTGGCTGTTCCATGAATAAGACATTCTATCTCTGGTCTCTGGTCATTTTCTCTGGCTGTCCTTCATGCTTGGAATATTCTCCTCTGATCTCCTTGGCTTCCTGTAAGTCCCAACTAAAATTTCACCTTCTGCAGGAAGCCTTCCCTAACCCCTTTTAATTCCAGTGCTTTCCCTCTTTTAATTATTTCCATATTTATCCTATATATGGCTTTCTTTTATATATATATTTTTTGCAAGTTTACTATGCCATTAGATTGTAAGCTTCTAGAGTATGGGGACTATCTTTTGCCTCTTTTTATATCCCTAGGACTTAGCATAGTGCCTGGCACATAGTAGATGGTTAACAAATGTTTATTGATGTATGTATCCATGTATGTATATTTATACAGTATGCATGCACAATATAGAAGCTAATATATATGTGCATATATGGGTATAGGTACACTAATATATGCAGACATATGTGTACATACACATATATATGAATACATACACACACACACACTTGATTGATCTTGTCCCTTCTAGACTTAAAGCACATATAATATACATATATGTACACATCCATACACATCTACATATATCTATCTATATTTATATCTATATCTATATCTATCTCAACAAGTACCCAGCATAACTAGGCAGTGGAGGAAAGAGAGGAGAAGTTGGGAGAAGATAAAGACAAGATATCTGATTGCCCTCCTAGAGGAGTTTTGTAATCTTGCTTACTATATACAAATTAACTAAATAACCATATAAAGCCACATGCCCTAGTGGATAGAAAATGAAGGCAAGGGAGGCCTGAATGCAAGTCCTGCTTGTGACACATACTGGCTATGTGACCCTAGACAAGTCACCTAACCTCTCAGTGTCCTAAAGCAATGTGAGAGTATCAGTTTCAGAGAAGGTGCCAACCAGCATTGTGGTAGAGTGGGTTTCTTCACCCAGGGTTCCCTATACTAGTGAAATCACAGGGACAGCCCCTATTTCTTCTAAGACAGCACATAATTTAATGTTGGATTGTGTAGAATGAATAATAGAATCCCATTTGAGTTACAGAAGGAAGAAATCAGTGTGGACTGAAGTAATCTTCATGGTGGAGGTTGAACTTGAACTAATCCCTTGTGCAGGGTTTGAGGAGATGGAAAGATCTGGAGAACATTCCAATCTCAGTAATCTGCTTTAGCAAAGACATAGAAACAGTAATATGCTTGGAGTATACTGAGGATGATATGGAGATTGGCCTGGCTTGAATAGAGGATCTATGTAGGAGAGTAGCGGGAAATCAAGTTGGATACATTAGGTAGAAATAAGATTATAGAATGCCATAAAAACCAGGCAATAGAATAAGCAATAGAGAGTCCTTGCATGTTCTTGATCCAGCTAGTGACATGATCAAAGTAGTATTTTAAGGAAGATATATCTATCCATCATCTACAGTATGCTGAAATTGGGAAGTGAAAAGGACACTGGGTTTAGAACAAGAAGACCTAGGTTCAAATCTCTCATTACTTGTGTGGTCTTAGACAAAGTCATTTTATCTCTCTGGGCCTCAGTTTCCTTACCTGTAAAACTGAAAGAACTGGACCATAACCTCTAGGATTTCTTAACGTTATAAATCCAATAAACATAGAGGTTATTGAAATGATCCTGTTGTGAGGTAATGAGGGCTTGGATGTAAGTGGTGGCAGTGGGAACGGAGAAGAAATGGCAATGGCTCATACTTTGATAAGCTTGATTGGATGGCTGGGTGGCTTTGGTTGGCAGGAAATCATCAGACCCATTGATGGTGACACATGGATACACATTAAGCAGTTGGTAATTTTCAGAAGCAAGTTGCCAGAAGCACAGCTGAATTTGCTGATGCCATTATGATTTTTATACATATCTTGCAGCTTTCTTTTTCTTCTTCAAAGCTTCTTTGAAGTTAGAAAAACAGGTTTGAAAGTGCAATGGGAGAGGATGGCAAACTCCTTTCTAGAATCTATTCAAAACCCAATCTTAGCCTCTATCCAATAAACAGATGCTTTCAAAGTGAAGCCTGTTTGGTATTAGGGTTCCTGGATGACACATTCTTTCCCCAAAGGTTGAAACCTACAGAGAATTCAGAGTTCACACAGACGACTCCAGATGAGCTGCCTGTCTCCTCTTTTGGTCCCTTCTTGGTCTGCTATTGATGGTGCAGCAATATCTTTAGTCACAGAGGAAATTCTGAAGGACACTGAATTTTAAAGAACAAATCCACATGTCCATTACTTGTCTATGGACTACGAACAGAATTTGAATAACAATTCTTTTAAAGGCACATCACTTTACTTATATGAGTTCCTACCTCTTGTCCCCCACCCCAATAGAAACACAGGATTTTATTGCTGGAAAGGACCATAGAGATCTTTAGTCCAAATCCCCAACTTTACTAATGAGGAAATGGAAGCCCAGAGAGGTTATAATATAACTTGCCTACAGTTAGCAGCAACAGTAATAATAATGGACATGCATACATGTTTAATGTTTGCAAGCCTTTAGGAAACTGCCTGGTATGGTGGAAATAATGCTGGATTGGAAGCTAGGTTTGAATGTAGTCTTTGCCACATAACAACTGTTTGACCTAGAATAGTTCACTTAACTTTTCTGGGCATTGGTTTCCTTATCTGTAAAGAAGAAGTTTAGACTAGATAACCTCTACTGTCTCTTTCAGCTTTAAATCTCTGATCCTATGTTCCCCATTTGATAGATGAGGAAACTGAGTTACAATGAAGTTAAAGAGGCATGCTCACAGCCATACAGCTAATTAGGGTCTGAGGCAACCCCTATCTTTCTGACTCCAAGTCACATCATTTACAACACTATGTCACTTCTTCGGTTGAGTCTGGCTTCATTAGGACCATGGTCCAACCACCTGAGGTAACCATTCAGCTTTATTAGACAAATATACCATCTTCTATGACATTCATTCTTGGTTACTATGAAACCCTCCCACACAAATCCCACTCAAGTGTGCTGATTTTTAAATTATTATTACTGTTATTATTATTTTCCTGTTTAATGAGCTTGGTCCAGTATTCATCCACCTTCCCTCATCTTCTGTCCTCTAACCCCAATTCCCAAAGAGATGAGTTGGAAAGCCCAGATGGCCTTGGTTTCTCAAGAAGCGCACAAACCTGGTGAATCTGTTCAGTCAAGCCCATAATTCACAAGTGCCCTGGATCAAGCCACATCTCTGTCATACTTCCAAGCAGAATACTATCTCTTCTGTGAAGCATTCTGGCTATAAAGGCTATGAACTAGCTACTTTGTATTTGTTGAGGTCTGTTTGTTTGGTGCTGCCCCTTCTGTACTGTACCCTTCTGTGCAGTTGGATTGCAAAGGCTTTGGGGGAGGCATTTGCTTGTTCAGCAGGCGCTATATATAGTGAATTGCTGTATGCATTTATGTTGCTATATAAATAATGAACGATCCTGCATTCATAGGCATTTTGATAGCCATAGTGATAATATATGTATCCCTTATGTTGGAGGAGAAATTTACATAAAATTTTTATGTGGCTACAGCAAGTAAGCCATAGCAAGTAGGTCAGCACACCTGAACCTATTTCCCCTCTTCTTTGTTTTTGGAATGTATGCTCCTTGAGGGTAGGGATTGTTTCATTTTGGGGGTATCCAATCCAATAAGCCTTTGGTAAGTGTCTACTATGGACCACATACTGTGCTTAGCGCTGGAGATTTGTTATTGTTCAGTCATTTTTAGTCATATCTGACTGTGACTCCATTTGGGGTTTTCTTGGCAAAAATACTGGAGTGGTTTGCCATTTCCTTCTCCAGCTTATTTTACAGATGAGGAAACTGAGGCAAACAAATTAAGTGACGTGCCCTGGGTCACAAAGCTAGGAAGTATCTGAAGCAGGATTCAAACTCAGCTATTCCTGATTCCGAGATGAACATTCTAGCATGCTGCCATGTTGTTGTTGTTTGGTCATTTCTAACTGTGACCCCATTTGGGGTTTTCTTGACACAGATATAGGAGTGGTTTGCCATCTCCTCTTGTTTATTTTGCAGATGAGGAAACTGAGGCAAACAGGGTAAAGTGACTTGCCCAGGGTCAAAAGCACTAAGGATACAATTAATAAAAAAAAGTCATTGCCCTCAAGCAACTTACATTCTAATGGGGTGGGGCCGCAGAGATAACACATAGAAGGAGGCAGGAAAGGGGAGACAGGAGACCAGGGCATACCTGGCATGGGGGCATCTTCTTCCTTGGAGTTGAAACCAGATAAAGCAGCAGATGCAGAGTGGACTGAACCAAAAAGTCCCATTTCTGCCCTCTATAAAGGAAGGTGTTGGGAGGAGTTTGGTGCTCTGCCCCCCAGCCCTCTAATCAGAAGGAAGAGGAGGCTGAGGGAGGCAATGTAAATCAAAGCTTGAGTTAGCGGTGTGGTGATGAGAATAGTGATGAGGGGCATAACCTGGGAGGGGCATCATGTTTTGTGGAGTGGAGACCAGGCAGAGCTGCAGATGCATTGTCTAGCTCATAGTGCCTGGCATATAGACAATATTAATAACAGCAGGTACATAACCAACTGAAAACTAATAATAGTAGGCACATACCTAATCAGTTGCCAAATCTTGCTATTTTTTCCCTAATATCTTTCACATCTGACTCCTTCAGCTCTACTAACACAGACATCACTTTAGTTCAGGCTCTCATCACATCTTACCTAGATTATTGTAACAGCCTCTTAATTGGTTTTCCTACCTCCACTCTGTCCCTGCTCCAGTCTATTCTACACACAGCTGCCAAAGGAATTTTCTTTAAGCATGGATCTGACTACATGATTTCCCTACTGACTCAAATTCAGTGACTCTCCATTGCCACAAGGATAAAAATATGAATTCTTCCATTTGGTTTTTAAGCTCTTCTCACATGTCCCTACTTATTTCCCCAACCTTATTGGATGTGAAATGTCCAATATGGATATTGGAAATATCTGTATGGATATCAAACCTCCTTCACTCTGCAATCCAGCCAAACTGGCCTTCTCCCTGTTCCTCACTCAAGATACCCCATTTATCACTGTCTTTGTGCTTTTGCATTGGTTGACCTCCATGCCTGGAATATGTACCCTCCTCACCTATGTAAACTACAGTCCTCTTTTATGACAAAGCTCAAGCCCCATCTTCTACATGAAATCTTTCTTGATCTCACAATGGCTAGTACCCCCCTCCCCAAACTACCTTGTATTTAACTACTTTGTACTTATTCACTTTATGTTTATTCTATATATAATTATACATGACCTTGTTGTGTCTTCCATTAGAATATAAGCTCTTTAGAAGCAAGGATTGTTTTATTCCTTGTAGTTATATGCTCACTGCCTGGCTCATACTAGGTACCTAATAATTGTGTGATTGATTAATAAATTCTTGAGTACCAGGTATTCAAGGAGGACTAGTACCTTTAGTGTAAAGGCTTGTGAAACCCTTTTCAGGGCTGCTTATCCACCTTTGGTGTCCATATGGTTCCAAAAAGCAAGCATTCAGTGGCCACACCCCTAAACCATCTTGGCAGATGGACTAAACCAGGTTGAGTGTAACTGACAGGCCTTAAACCTGTCAGTGAGGGAGGGAGGTGTCTACCCCAAGCATGTGAAGGCTTCCCCAGCAGAATGGGCAGATGAGAACAATTTGTTCCAATGATGATGAAGGTGGTGGAAGCAGGCTCTGTGGAGCTCTTAGAGCTCAGTCAGACATTGCAGCCACCAACATCATCCAGTGCATCCCTGGCCATCATCAGCCATCTTGACTTTTGTCTTGCTGCTGGACTGGAAGATTCTGGAAGAGAGTGAAGCTGATAACTTTGTGCAACTCTGTCTCACTTAAATCGATTCACTCGTGAGTCAAGCCATCACCCAGTGATGTCATCCTTCACAAAGCATGGTCTTCAAACACAAAGGACGAACAACAACATCAAGGACAGCTCCTTGTTGCTTGATTAAATATAATGATTCCTTTCCAAGTGAGAGTGGTTTTCACCCCACTTAGTCCCAAAGACCATCCTTACTTTCACTTCCTTGTTATCAACCCAGTTTGAAATTAGCTGGTAGGTATACTAATCCATTCTCCATTAAGCTGCCAAAGTGTTTTTGTCTAAAATGTGAGTCTCTTTACTTCGCTCCCTTACTCAATAAACTCCAGTGGCTCCCTATTATCTCCAGGATCAAATGTCGGATCTTCTGGCTTTTACAGCCTTTCACAGCCCTTTCTTATTTTTTCCAGACTTCTTATGTTTTATTCTCCTCTCCATATATTTTACAATCTAGCATCATTTGCCTCCTTCCACTCATCTCCCACCTCCACACCTTTTTACTGACCAACCCTCATGCTTGAAATGCTCTCCCTCTCCACCTCTGCCTCTGGGCTTTCCTGGCTTCTTTTAAGACAGTTCAAATCCTACCTTATGCAAGACTGTCTTTCCTTGGTTCTCCACCCCTACCCCCACTGCTAATGCTTTCCCTTCTAAATTAATCCTGTATGTCCATAGTTATTTGCATTTTGTCTCTTGGATTAGATTATGAGCTCTCAGAGGTTAGGGACTGGTTTTTTTTTTTTCCCTTTGTTTGTATCCTTAGCACTTTGCACAGTGCCTGGTACATGGTAAATGCCTTTTGACTGACTGGCATAGCTTCCAAACGTGGCATGCAGGCATCTTCCTCTAAATATGCAAATGTGTGCTGTTCCACAACCCCTAAGTTACTATTTTTGGGGGTGGGTAGGTAAAGGCTTCTACCTTTGTCCCTTTCCCCCAACAACTTCAGAAGCAGCTCCTAGTTATATTTATAATACAAAGATCCCAGATTGCAAAAGAGTAAAACCAAAGTTTTCTACATAACACCCACATATCTGTTTCCAATGGACACGTTACCCAAAAAGGACACACTTGGATTTGGAAGCAGGAAGGCCTGGGTTCAAGTCCTGCCTTGGACACACACTGCATAGGTGACTGAATGTCTCAGTGCCCCAGGCAGTGGTGTGAGACTATAGAAACAGGGCCATTGATCCATACCTAAAGATCTCTGCAAGGCCTCATGTTGACTTAGTTTTAAAATTCAATATTATCTTTATTTCATTGTGTATTTGTTTATCTTGTTGTGAGACATGGGAGACACTGGCACAGGACCACCCTGCATGGCATGCCTACATCAAAGAAGGTGCTGTGCTCTAGGAGCAAAGCAGAATTGCAGTAGCTCGAAAGGAATGTGGGATGTGCAGATTTAGAGAATCCACCCCAAATGTTCATATGGACTCTTTGTGCCCAACCTGTGGTAGAGTCTTCTGAGCTTGTGGTGGTCTGATCAGCCATAGTGGGATGCACCGTACCTTGACCCCAACATAGCGATGTCATTTTGGTCCTCTTGAAACATGAAGGACAAACAACAAACAAATTTATTTTGTTAAATATTTCCCAATTACAAAATATTTTGGTGAGGCAATTGGGGTTAAATGACTTGCCTAGAGTGAGTGTTACATGTCTGAGGCCGTATTTGAATTCAGGTCCTCCTGACTCCAGGGCCTGTGCTCTATCCACTTCATCACCTAGTTGCACCCCCAATTACAATTTAATCTGGTTTAGGTTGCATTTGATAATGTTGCCTGCTCTGAGTGTTTGACACCTTCCCCAGGCAATTCTCTAAATCTATAGATTACAGTTGAGTTGTCCTATCAATTTCTACGCTACTACTAGTAGTAGCGATAATAATGAAAATACTAATGAGAATGATAACTGACATTCATGTAGTGCTTTTTATAGGCTTCTATATGTGGAATGTGTATATTTCAAAGCTTTTAATATATTCATTTGCTCTGACATGGAAGAAAACACACTTCTGGAACAAAAAAAAATACCAAAATGGTTTATTTCCAGAAGTCCAAACAGTTTCACTCTCTTTCCCCACTGAATGCTGTTACCCAAGTCAGTTTAAATCCAGTGTCTATGCAGAGTGTGTCTTACTGTGGCCCTGCCCTTGTCTGAGTCTCCATTTTTAAACTTTTAAAGGGGGGTGTTTTTCCCTATTTTCTTGTACTTGTTCACATTTGGAGACAATAGGTCATGTTTCAACATTTCACATCTGAAGGTTATTTAGACTTATCAGTTTACAGCAAAGGATTACAATGAGTTTCTTATGAATGTTTAATAATTCTTGACATTTGAGCAAGGAAAAAAATATATTAGCAACTGCATTTTTAAAAAATTCAAAGTTCAAATGCACTGTGCTAATTGTATCATTGCCAGAAACACAGGTTAACTCATTGCAGTGAGCTGTGACCTGGGTTCTAGTGTGGACAGGGAATGGTGTATTCCAGGTGGAGGCACCTTCAGGTCAAGAGACTTACCATACACACCTATATAAATTCCCCTTTTTCCAAAGGTTTAGAATATAATAAAATACATCCCACTAAAGCTAACACGAACAGGATATTTTCCTTTTTCTGATGATTCAAGAGACTTCTGAATGACTCCATTTCATCATCATGAATGAGTTATCATTGTACTGCAGATGTTCAGGAAGTTCTAGTTCTTAACAGAGAGTTCCAGTTAATCAAAAGCCATTGACTGGAGAGTTTACTGTAAAGTCATTCATTTAGCTTGTTTAGATCATAAGGAGTGAATGGGAGATGAGATTCACGGAACAGCTTCCTGTCCTTATCAGCAGTACTGTCCCCCTAGTCCTAGCTTGAGAGGGGTGGTGGTGAAATTTTTTTATTTCATAACAATTGCTAACTTTTATATAGCACCTTAAGGTTTGTCAAGTACTTTACATACACTATCTCATTTGAACGTCACCACAACTTCACAAGATGGGTTCTCTTATTATCCCTACTTTCAGGAGAGGTAAATGAGTCTGAGGGAGGTTAAATGACTTGTCCAGGGTCATGAAGCTATTGTTTGATGTAGGATTTTCTGATTCTTGATTGCAGGGCTCTATCCATTCTACCCTGCCACCTTAAGCATAATAGTGTAGAAAGGACATTAGAATTGGAGTCAGGAGACCTGGGTTTGAATCCTGGTTCTGACACTTAACTAGCTGGGTTACTAAGGGCACAAGCTTGTCCAAGCCTGTCTCCTCTTTTTTTTTTTTTTTTTTTGGTGAGGCAATTGGGGTTAAATGACTTGTCCAGGGTCACACAGCTAGTAAGTATCAAGTATCTGAGGCCAGACTTGAACTCAGGTCCTCCTGACTCCAAAGCTGGTGCTCTATCCATTGCACCATTTGGCTGTCCCTGTTTCCTCATTTTTTATGTCTATCTATATTTCTTAATAATATTAGTACAGCCAGGTCACAATTAGTGTGAACAATGAATTTCCTTGAAGTTGTCACATGTATTTGAATTCACACCATTTGAAGTTATAGTTATATAAAATATAGTAATTGGTTCCAGCTTGATGGAAATATAGTGTAATTTTGAATAATGTAACCACTTCAGGAAATTCATTATTTGCACCATTTGGAACCTGGATGTAATGGTTCCAGTGTATATTTATCGTAAGATTGTTGTGAGGAAGACACTTTGTAAGCCTTGAAGTGTTATGTAAATATGAACTATTCTGCATTGCCTCTACTTCTGGCAATGGCTGTAAAGTCAAATAAGATACTTGATTTGGCTCATGGTGATGTAGGCTGCTGTCCTAAGCTAAACAGTTCTGTTCTTGGTTTAGGCATGAGCCCAGGTTGAGTAGAGAACATCTGCAAGTTGTTTCGATGATGTGTTTCTTCCACCCTCTAATGTCAGGGAGTCCAGGGCTGCACACTTTTGATGTGTGAAGGAAACACTGAGCAGAATGCCTTTTATTGGGAGTTTTTTGTGTCACATTTGTCATTATTTAATTTATATTATATATGACTTGGGCCATCTGGGTATTATGATCAAGTTCTGTAATGCACTTCATAAATATAATCCTTTTTTTTTTTTTTTGGAGGCAATTGGGGTTAAGTGATTTGCCCAGGGTCACACAGCTAACAAGTCTGAGACTGGGTTTGAACTCAGGTCCTTCTGACTCCTGGGCTGATGGTCTATTCACTGCCTCACCTAGCTGCCCCTAGCAATATAATTGTAAACAAAAAGTCTCGAGAAGGGCTTTGAATGTCTTCAGAAAAAAATGCATACACAGCAATAAGGGTTATTTGGTCCATCAAACATGCAAATGATATTCAAAGCCTTAAAGTGTCATACTTTTTCTGGTGATTGGATTTGTTTTTTAGGTTCTATACCAGGTAGAAGAGGGTGCAGGAGGAAAGATTTATTCCTTTTTTAGCCTCTGATTGACTTCCATAACAAAGATTGCATTCTAGGGGACTCCTTCCTTTTTTCTTTCCTTCTTCTCAAGGAAAGAGATGGTGTAATGTGTAACAGGAAAGGAAGTCTAAAGAATTGTGGGGAAGGAAAGCAGTTCCATTTGTGGAAGAACATCCCATCAAACAGAGCTGTCTAACAAAAGAAAGAGCTCTCTATTGAGGGAATGGTCCCTTCACTTTAGATGTTCAATCAGTGGCTGAATTACTATTTGTCAGGAATGCTCAGAGGCAACTCATATTTTGGGTAGGGACCAGGGTAAGAATACTTCTGAAGTCCTTTCCAAGCCTATGAGGCTGTGATTCAATAAGGCTTTTGGATTAGAAAAAAAAATTGAGTAAAAATTAATCCTAAAACCAATAAAAGGTCCATTATGACAATTTTATAGCATTTTAGAAAAATCTTTACAAATAATAACAGCCAACATTTATATAGCACTTACTATATGTCAGGTACTTTATTAGCTCAGTACTTTATAATTATTATCTCATTTGATCCTTACAACAACTCTGGGAGGAAGGTGCTATTATTTTCTCCATCACATAGATGAGGAAACTGAGGTAAACAGAGGTTAATAGCTCATTCAGAAACACAGCTAGTAAATGTACGAGGCTGGCTTTAAACTCAGGTCTTCCTGATTCTAAGCTCATTGTTCTATCCAGTGCACTACCTAGTTGCCCCTAAAATAAAGAAATAGACACCCTTCACTGACAGAGAATTGAACCCAAGCCCTGTCAGTGATCCTAACCACCACACCACAAAGAAACATAACTATAAATGAACATAATTATAAATAGGTAAGCCTTATACCTTAATCTGACTGGGTATCAGGTTCCTCATCTGTAAAATGTGGGGGCTTGGATTACATAATACTTAATGTCCTTTTCAATTTGAAAGTCTATGAGTGGAAATGTGGGTTAGTGCCTAAGAGACTTTTGTAAACATGGTATATGATTCATCAATAAGACTAATTTGTTAAGCACATGTATATTTTCAAAAAGTAGCTTTGTATGGGAAAACCTATTCAAAGGAGCATCTCTACTAGAGGCAGCCAGACGATATAGGGCTGGAAGGCTGGACTTGGAGTTAAGTGCTGAGTCTGAATCCTGCCTCAGATTCTTAATCCCTGTGTGATCCTGGTCAAGTGGCTTAACCTCTCTCAGCCTTAGTTGACTTATCTGTAAAATGGGAATAGTAATAGCATTTACCTTACAGGGTTGTTGTGAGGATCAGATGAGATAATGCAGATAATCTCAAAAGTCTTAGTTCAGTTTTAAGATATTAAACCTTTTGGAAAGAAGCAATGAGTGAAAATTAAGCCTAAAGCCAATGAAAGGCCCATCAGGACAATTGTATAGTATGTTAGGAAAATCTTTACACATAATTATAAATGGGTAAGCTTTATGACTCAATGATTCATCTGGGTCTTAGTTTCCTTTTCTGTAAAATGAGGGGGCTGGATTACATACTACTGCATTAAAGCAAACCATCTAGAGGCACGGTCCCATTAAAATGAGAGGTTACTGTAATGTCAAAGAAAGAGGGGCCCATGCCAGCTGGGTCATAAATAAATTTTATTATGGGGACCTCACTCATGAGGAAGTCCTGGGTGGCAGTATGACAAAATGATGGATCCCTGCACCAACCTCAGGTCAGGCCAGATATTATATGCAAACAGAACAAAGGGCATAGTGCCAGGGATGGCCCATGGTCACATGCAAATTTTTCCATGTGATAGTTAGAGCTTCTTTTCCTGGTTACAGTAACAATAGTTTACATTAACCATGAAGTCATAGGTCATGTTCTCATACTCTGGCTCCTACTGTACAACCACCTATGCCTTTTTCAAGCTTGAAGCCTAAGATATTAAATTTTAAAACTGAACTAAGACTTTTGGGACACCCTATATATGTAAAATGCTTTACAAACCTTAAAGTGCTTTGCAAATGCTAGGTATTATTATTTTTTTCACTCTGCAACACAAGAAAGATCAGACCTACAATGATCAGCAACTTCAGAGAGGAGGAGACCTGAATTTTCCTTTTGGGATCTATTCTAATTTCAACATTAAATACCATAAAAGCATAAGATGTTTAAAAGGTTGAGAAACTAAAAAAGAAAAGAAGGACAAGTACTACAGGAAAAAAACAAAAAGATTACCAACTTACTCAGGCTACCAAGAGTGACAGACTTGAATATTCCAGCGTTAATTTTTGTTCTTGGATAAAAAAATCACTAGCTTCAGAACACAGAAAACAAATCTTCTTGTCTCTTTGAAGGTCAAGTCATGTCCTTACGTTACCCTGAGTCTGATCCTTGCTCCTGTGCAACCAAAGAACTAGGGACAAAGAAAGGACCATTATGTAACTTTGGAAATAGTTTCTGGTAAGTTTTTCCCTCAAGGAGGAACTTCCTTAGTTTGTCCTCAGGAAGGGCAAATTTATGAAGAGCGTACTTTGGGCTTGTAGGCTTAGGCTCAGGCTCAGGTTGGGAAATAGAGGGGAAAACATAGCTAGAGATTGTAGGACAACAGAAATTTAGCATGCTCATGCTTCCCATTAGTAACTGAAATTTGTACATAACTGAAAATGAGCTTGTAGAATGGAATCTTCTTGGCCACTTAAGATGTGAGATCATGGCTATTATAAGAGTCACATTTACATAGAATTTTGTAAAGTGCTTTCCTCATCACTCTATGAAGTTGTATGAAGAAGTATGATAACCCCATTTTATATATGGCAAAATGAAGGCTCAGAGTAGTTAAGTCATTATCTCAAAGTCACAAAGCAAAGTCATAATAGTATGACTAGAATTCAAACCCAGACCTTCAGGTTCTAAGTCCAATGCTCTTTGTATTTATAATGAAACCATTGAGCCATCCTCTAGAAGAAATCTAGCCATACTAGAGAACTCTCAAAGCTAACTTTGGGTGGGACTTTTCCTCTTTATACAGAGGAAACCGAATTGCTTACACTTCCCAGGTAGGGCTGATGGTTGGTGATCTATTTATTTATTTATTTATTTTTAGGCAATTGGGGTTAAGTGACTTGCCCAGGGTCACACAGCTAGTACATATCAAGTGTTTGGTCTGAGGCCGGATTTGAACTCAGGTCCTCCTGACTTCATGGTCAGTGTGGCACCTAGCTACCCCCATAACAATTTCTTTTTTTTTCTTTTTCCTTTTTTTTAGTTAGGCAGCAGGGTTAAGTGACTGGCCCAGCGTCACACTGATTTATTACCTTATGTAAATAATGACCATTCTTTCCCTTTGGGTGCAATACTATGTTGGATGAGGCTTACTCTACAGTGGCATGGTTAATACTTGCATGGGGTGAGAGAACTGAAGTTTACAACGCTTTTTGAAACTGCTAAGATCTGTCACTTAATGTATTCAGGGTAGTATTATGTCTTTCCAGCTCAAATAGGAGAACCAGGCTTGTTGTGTATGTTGCCATATTCCCCGAAGGACAATCTGTGATGCTGCATATAAGGTACATGAGCTGTAGAGGACTCAGAAAAATGTGTGTGTGTGGGTGTGTGTGTGTGTGTGTGTGTGTGTGTGTGTGTGTGTGAGAGAGAGAGAGAGAGAGAGAGAGAGAGAGAGAGAGATGAGCAAGAAGGCATAAACTTTTAAATGGCTAATGAAAATCCACAGAATTTGAGAAGTGAAGATATTTGCACTCCAATATGTCCCTCGATGAGGACCTGTAGACTTCTTTTTTGCTGTTGTTTGGTTGTTTCTGACTCTGTGACCTCTTTTGGAATTTTTTTTGGTAAATGTGTTGGAGGGTTTTGCATTTCCTTCTTGAGCCCATTTTACATATGAGGAAACTGAGGCAAATACAGTTAAGAGATTTGCCCAGGGTCACACAGCTAATAAGTGTCTGAAGCTGGATTTGAACTCAAATCTTCCAGACTCCAGGTCCGGCCCTCTATCCACTGAGTCACCTGCTTTCTAAGAGCATGCTTCACTGATGAGATTATTCTCTCTTGGTTGAGTTGAGATTTTGTCTTTCTCCTGAGTTGAAGTGCCCATTTGCCCTTGTGTATTTTACTGTCTAAATTAATCTGCATAACTTCCCTGATTTCTATTTTACTTGTTTGGATAAAAAAAAAGTTTGCTTGATGTCCATGATTGTCTTTTACGTAACAAGTGTTTTGTATAAAGGTGCTAAGCTGTCTGAGAGTAAGCTACAGTCTGTAGTGGGACTACTTCCTACTTGGAGGACCAGGGATAATGGCTTTTATTCTGAACTTCTAAAAGGGCATCATACCCTTAGACTATAGATATCTTACATGTAAAAGATCAGACGTGTCAAATTTAGCCAGGCCACATATGACCAATAAAACTCCCCCAGTACAGCTCAAGCCAGATTAAAATGTAATTGGAAAATGTTTAACAAAATAAATTTAAAAAGGCAATTCAACATTGATCATGTTAATTTGCTGTTTCTAAGTTAATATTTTGTCAGGGATGTTTTTGTTTGAATTTAACACTACTGTAGTAGGTAAACATAATTTTAATCCTCTATCCCAATATTGGAGGTAGGAGAGTGGAAGAGTGAGTGCCAGTCACAACCTTCCTTCTTTTCTGTCTAAGGGTGAAAATTGCAGTCTTCTTTAGTGATGTAGAGTAGGGAATTTCAGATCTTATTTCTCTAAATATATTCTTAAAACAGAGGCTGCTCCTGGTCCCTGTGGCCCAGGGTTTAACTATTACATTTTAATTAGTTACAATTTGTTGATATCTAAAAAACCCCCCACAAATATTTTAGATTGAAGAGATTATAGGCTTTGCCAATGTATCCACAGCTCTCTTTCTCTTGTAAAAAAAAAACTCTACAGGCAGCTTCCAATTTGCAAATAGATTGCATTACAAAAGTTCACCACCAGGTGGCATTACTAGACACTATCCTGCTCCTCTTCAATAAGAATGAGCAGAACAGGTAAATCTCATGATTTACTCATAATGATGAGAGAGAGTTAAGGGGAAATATGTCTCTTTCTATGGTTTTCAGAGAATTTGTAACCTGTCACCCCTCTGATTCTCTCTGGGTATCTGGTTTCATCTCATTATTCTGAGGGGTGGGTCTAATACAGATTTGCCCAATCAAAAAAGGTCTGAATCTTCACCTACTAGAAAACTCCATAGCTGCTTCCTATGGTTGCTATTTCATGGAGGCTTAGTTTTTTGACCTTGGCATAATGGGGTCATTGCTCTCAAAGGATCAGAAAGACTTAGATCTTATTTAAAGTAGTTTATTAAATTTTAGATCACAGTTAGCTTTTTGCTCATAGAACAGGGACTTTGGGTACCAAGTCAGGCCCTGGCAAGGAGAGCCACTTGCTGCCATGCCACTCTCTCATCTGTAAACTTGACACATTTGGTTCTTGTTTCTGGTGGCTGAGAGTGTGTTACGTTTGTCTCACCTCAGTTTTTTGGTTTTATGATTGGGGCCAAGCTGAGAAACAGAGCTTCAATTGAAAGATGGATTATAGATATTTAATCTCTGGTTACATATAGTCCATTAGAAACAAAGTTGTCCATGGTAGTTGGGTTCCTGAGACACCCTAAGATAACCTGTTTATCTCATGTAACTGGTAGGTTCTATAGTTCTATTATAGCTAATAGTACCATGGAGAACAACTATCATTTATAGTATTTTTCCAGTGAGAAAGTTCCAAATAAGAATGCCAAGAACATGGACTCCCTCATTGTACATAGTCAAGGGAAAAGAGGACATGACTGAGGCTCCAAAAATAATCGTTCATTAATCAAACATTTATTGGCACCTTTTATATGCAAGACATAATAGGAAAAACAAACTGCTACTACCCTCAATGAGCTTATAATCTGTTAGGAGAAATAATACATAAATAATTACAGTATGAAGCAGAATATGACAAATGTTTTGCTCAGGACTGACAGTGATATTCTAAAGGGCTAGTTAAGATGAATGGGAGAGTGGCTAGGAAATCAGCCAGAAGAGGATCCAGTGCTTCAATTTGGGGAAAGCTTGTTTGCAATGGAGGGAATCGTGATGGTGCAGGATAGATCCAAGGGGTAATATTTTCTTGTAAAAATCAAAGCCAAAATCTATTTCTAGATAAACTCATGGCAGGGAGAAGTGAAAGGTCTTGCTGGCTGAGATGGGATCAGATGGAGCTGGGTGGAGGTGGGGGTAGGTAGATTTACTAGTCAACAGATTTGCACTGTTTTAGGGTTTAACATTTTTTATTTCAATTAACAAGCATTTATTTTCTTTTCTTCTCTTCTCTCCTCAACTTAAAAAAATTGTAACTCTTTTAACAAATATGCATAGTCAATCAAAACAAATTCCCCCTTTCTCCACATCTCATTAAACATGTGGAGTCCATCATCTCTGTCAGTAGGTGGGAAGCATGCATCAGTCCCCTGGAATTGTGTGATTGTTCTTTGCATTGTTCAGAATTCTTAAGTCTATCAAAGTTTGTCTGTTATTGTCTAAATTGTTCTGGTTCTGCTCACTTCATTTTACATCAGTTCATGCAAATCTTCTGATATTTCTCTGAAGCCAACTCTTTGATCAATTCTTATGGAACAATTATATTTCATTACATTTACATACTGTAATTTGTCTAGCAATTCCCCAATTGATGGGCACCCCTTAGTTTCCAGGTCTTTATCAGTACAAAAAAGCTACTATATATGTATATATATACATATGTGCATATATATATATATATTACATATGGATCCTTTCCCTCTTTCTTCAATGTCTTTGAGGTATAGACCACATAGTAGGTCCGAGAGAAAGTTAAGTAACTTTTTGGGTATAGTACCAAATTACTTTTCAGACTGGCTGGATCAATTTACAATCCTACCAAAAGTCCATGAATGTGTTTATTTTCCTAACTCTCCTCCAATATTTGTCATTTTCCTTTTCTTGTCAACTTTGCCAATTTGATGGGTGAGAGGTAGAACCTTAGAGTTGTTTTAATTTGCATTTCTCTAATAATTAGTGATTTGGATAACTTCCCCCATATGGTTGTTGATACCTTTTGTTTCTTCCCTTGAGAATTGACTGCTGGGGTTGTTTTTTCATGGGTCCTAATTCCATACTTTTAAAATAGATTATTGTACTCACATAATAATACCTATAAGGGGCTATAGAAAAGACTTAAAACATTCATAGGGGGTAGAAAACACTTGTGGTAAGTGGAGTAGGGAAAGCTTCTTAATAACATTTAAGAAGGGCTTTAAGGCTGTGTGGTACAGTGGAAAGGGTGTTTTATTGAACTTAGAGCCAGAAACATTTGTCACTTACTGTACTAGCTGTGTGGCCATAGGCAAGGCCCTGAATTTCTCAGGACCTCTATTTCTTCATTTGTAAAATGGAAGGGATGTACTAAATCCCTAACATCTCTTCCAGTTCTTAACTTGCTGTGGTTCTGGATAGGAAATGTTTCCAATGGCAGACATAGGAGGAGAGATTATTCTGGATAAAGAGAATGAGAAAGCTCAGGGAATGGTAAGTAACAACAACGACCACAACCACAACAGCATTAATCCAACTTGACTCAAGTGTGGAGTATGTAATGAGGAATATTATGTAATAAGGTTGGAAAGGTGTTTGGGGCCAGATTGTGGAAGGCTTACAGCATCACAGGAAGGACCATAGGATGGTAGCATTTAGAATTGGAAAGAACTTTGGGGTTTTATTTGGTAGGTGATGGGGACTCATTGAAGGTTTTAAAGCTGTGGAAGGATACACCACTGCTAGACCTGTACTCAAAAGAGAAAGAAAGAAGAAAAGGTCTTTTATGTAGAAAGATATTTATAGGAGCTCTTTTTGAGTTGGCAAAAGACTGAAAACTAAAAGGATGTCCAGCAATTGAGGAATGGCTGATTAAGTTGTGTATGAATGTGATAGAGAATGATTGCGCTGTAAGAAATGAGGAAGCAGATGAATTGAAAAAGTCGTGGAAAGACTGAGCTAATGCAGAGTGAAGTGATCACAACCAGAAGAATAATTTATACTACAACAGCAATATTATAGAAATGAACGATTTTGAGGACTTTTATAAGCTGATGAAGTATGAAATGAATAGAACCAGGAGAAAAATTTATATGACAATGCTTTAAAAAATTTTTGAGAGCTGTAAGAACTACGATCAATACAATGACCATATATGATTTTAGAAAACCAATGATGAAGCATATTATCCATGACAGAGCGATGATGGATTTAAGGTACAGAATGGCAGACATATATTTTTTGTATATAGCCACTGGGGGATTTTGTTTTGCTTCACTATGCATATTTCTTACCAGAAATTTGCTTTTTTTCTTTCCTTTTTCCTCAGTAGGGTGGAGAAAAAACAGGTTTCTGTTAATTAAAAAAAATGGAGAGTTGGAGGGGTGTTAGAGCTGTGAAATGTTGCATGCACTTTACAGTGAGGTAACTGTATTGTTAGTTTTACTTAACTGTTTTGCTTTCTTAGAAGAGGACTCTCATGAATCAGGAGTATTCTGTAAAAGTTTGCAATGCAAAACAAACAAACAAACAAACATATCAATAAAACTGTAAGTGTAAAAATGAAAAAAAAATCTGGAAATGGTAGATTAGGAGATGGTTTGAAGCAGAGAGAGACTGGAATATGTCTAAGGCTACTAAAGTAGTCTTGAGATAATGAAGGCATTGCCTAGAAATGGCAAAGAAGGAATGGACGTGAAAGTATAGAGATAAAATTTGGCTAATAGAGACTAAGTTCCAGACAAAAAGTTAAATATCTTCTTGATTTTGAGTCATTAGATTAATGGTGATTTCATGAATCTATATGGATGTCAGAGCATATAGCCTCATTAATGCCTCTGAAGACCCAGAGAGCATCCAGAGAGGGCAGGGACTAGGACAGTGAGCCATAGCAAAGTTGTTTGAAGGAACTAATCTTAACAGAAGGCTTTAAGAAGTTAGGCAGTGAAAAGAAGAGAGGTAGGGCTATAACTCAAGGTTACATATGGTGAATGGAAAACCTTTCCTTAGGAAAGGAAAATGAGTATATATATATATGGGAGGGTGGTGGTGGTGGAGGTGATGAAGCAGAGTGAAAATTCATAAGAGACATGGAGAAGATGGTTGATGAATCAAGGCTCAGGGGAGTTGAGCCTGTGGTGGTGTGGGAGCAGAGTTCAAGGGTATAAGTGGAAGGGTTGTTGGACAAGACAGCCATGGTAGAGAGAGGTAGATAGATAAATAAAGGTAGGTATCAAGAGAGATAGGCAGATAGATAGATAAAGCATTTGTTGAGAATTTACCATGTGCGTTCAGTGCAGAGGATGCATTTAAAAGCAAGCAAGACAGTACTGTCCTCAAGGAACTTACATTCCAGTGGATAGGGGAAAACAACACATAAAGCGAATCTGGGGGCAGGGTGGAGCAGCATGGTGTGGGGATGGCCAGTAAGGAAGGTGGAGATCAAGACAAGGTAAGGCAGAATCTGGGAAGGCTCCAGGATTGGAATCTGAGGTTCAAGTGAGGAGGAGGGGCAGATGTTGGCCCAAGTGGAGAAAGCCTGGTATGGAAGTAGTGAGGAGGGAAACAAGATTTAATGGATGAGGACATAGTTCTGAGGTGGAAAGAAGAGGAATTTGAAGGAGCTATTTTAGCACTCTTGCCTCTTCTTCAGAGGCCTGAAATGATCACAGCTCAGGAGAGCACACAGAGCCTTGTAGTGGTGGAGCAATCTGGGGCAGAGGACTTAAGGAAATGCTTCTTGAGTGTTTGACTTCTCTGCCTTCTCTGGTGGAGCTGGAACATCCAGAAAACTTACATCTAGGGTGGTGGTGATAGTGTGCAAAACCCAACTTGTATGTCAGCAAAAGGAAAGAGAAATGATAAAAGTCGTGCACCATAGATTAGGGAGAAGAAACACAACTTCCCCAAAACTAAATCAACACCCATGCTTTCCTGCTTGCTCAACCCATTCAACCTTTAGAAAAGACCCCCAGAAACTCTTAGTTCCCACATTATGTCCATATCGAGCTGTTCCACTTAGGTAATTTGTGAGCCAAAAACAGTGGCAAAACCTTTGTCTGCTTTTGTTTCGAGTGATTGGAACTCGTTTTTGTGCTCTGTGTGCTGTGGGGCAGAATTGGGGTGGGAAGTGGTATGAGAGGATTCAAGGTATGAGATATGATTGGAGGATGCAGACACACCTCCTAAATTAGCATACAAATCCAATCTACCCCAAAGGGGCAGAGCCAAGGGCTAACTGACAGCCATCTGCTCTGAGAGTCTGAAGAGGCACAGAGAGCTTGGCAGAGATACCTAAGAACATCTTCAGGAGTTAAGTGGTGTGTATTACATTGATGTTGGATGGCTTTCATCTTTTTAGTAAAGTCAGAGGTGAGGCACAACGACATTACAGGGCTTTTGTCTCTGAGCTCCGGTTTTCTTCCACTTTCAAGCTCTAGGCCTTGGGCTCATTGACACCTTCTTTCATTTTGATCTCGGTTTCTTGCCACCCAGATATCCCTGTGGGAGAGGATAAAGGATTTTCCCTTCTGATGTACTATGCTCCCTAAAAATATCACTTAATACTTGCTTGTTTCAGGCTCTTGAACAATAACAACAACAAAAACAAAGCAGTACGAAGGTCCAAGTTATTAAAAATGACAAAGAGAAAATTTACAAGCTTACAGAAGTCTTAACAATTAATCCTGGTCCTACTTACAAATGCGCATGGGACTAGGATTTAATCTTTCTGTATTTCCCCTCTTTTGCTTAAATGAGCTCTTCAAGGTCTGGCCCTTGGCGTCAGCCTGGCCCAATCCTGTCTGGGCTAGCTGTTAGATCAAACTCTAGGTTTCTGCCTGATGGATTTGGTTTGGCAAGGCTGCTAGGTACCTCAGCCCTCTGAGAATCGGCTTTTCCAGTCCTTAGTTCCAGGAATGGAACACAGCCTGGGGCAGGTGCACTCCTCTGTTGCAACCTCCTACCAATTCCCTTCCTCATCCCCAACAAGTTCTCCTTTGGACTTGAGACCAACACAGATTTTTTTTTTGTGCTTCAGGCCTTCATGTGCCAACCTGGATGTCAGGTCTTTTACCAGTCCAGGAGATCTCAGTAGTGACTGTCCCTGAAATGTCATTCACTTCTGCTCTC
The DNA here is from genome assembly GCF_900497805.2 of Vombatus ursinus. Lineage (NCBI taxonomy): Eukaryota > Metazoa > Chordata > Mammalia > Diprotodontia > Vombatidae > Vombatus > Vombatus ursinus. The sequence continues at coordinate 21,014,571 of NW_020940355.1, read as the reverse complement.
TCTCTTTATCTTTCTCACTTTGACTTTTCCTTCCTTTTGTGATTGGCTATCCTAAAGCCAAGTTCACTAACCAGAAAAAAACAGTTGGCTCTGCCCTTTAGGTGAAATATTGGCTATGCCACCTTTTATGCTTGGAATGATATTTGGGCCCTCTTTTCTCTGGTGGCCACATAGTTCAAAACTATGGACTCAGTCATCCATGGTTCTCCTCTCTGATTTTTAAGTCAAAATATTGCCACCAGCATCATGGCTGATGATGAGAGCCCTAAGGCCAGGGCTCACTTTTTTTTTTGTTTAAACCTAGGCCTCACTGGATCCCAGATCACTGCCAAAACTGAAATAACAGCTATACCCTGAGACCAGTGAACAATTTACACCTATCTGTGGCCCATTCACTTGCTCACTGCAGTTTCCTGTACTCAGGTTGATGAATCATCACTCACATCCCATCCCCAGGGAAGGGCTTCCCTAGAATTTTCATTCAGTACAGATTCAAAACAGAAAAAAAAAAGCTTCACACAAACAATAAACAAGGGCAGAATATTCCCCTCATTAATACGGGCTAGGTTGTGGCGCTTTCCTCACTAGGTCATCTCTCAAGAGTGTAGGGGGCCAGGCGGTGGTTAGAGGCTTCAAGAAAGAAAAGATGGTTTGAAATTAACTACTGGAGAAAATTCTACATGTCCTTGAACTTGCCAAAGCTAGTGTCTCATGAGCATAGTTTTTGCTAGTTTGGAGTCACCTCTACTCCATGGTGAGGTATTGCAGTAGGACATAAATGGAGCTAATAGCATAACATTTTAAATGATTAACTTATTTAAGTATAAGGGAGGCATATCACTCTACCCTAGATTTCTCATGGCATAGCATACTTAGGTTATATATGTAGGAAATATATTTGAAAAGCCCCCATCCAGTGCAGACTCCACTCATAGACTAAGTAAATAACCAGAATTAAATTAATAATGTGTTAAATATATGATTGTAATGGAATACTACTGTGCTATAAGAAATGATGAGCTCAGTGATTTTAGAAAAACATGGAAAGACTTGCATGAAATAATGAAGAGATAAGTGAGCAGAACCAAGAAAACACTGTATACAGTAATAGGAATATTGTTTTAAGAATGATTTTGAGCAAATAAGTAATTTTGACAATTACAAACAATTAAATTAACTATAAAGGACATATGAAGGAAGACACTATCTGCATCCTGAGAAAGAACTGATAAATAGAATAATTTTACATATACATATACACATGTATGTGTATATATATGCATGTGTGCCTACATATGTACATATTTGTATATACCTATTTATGTCAAATGGTAGCCATCTCTAGGGTGGGGGGGAAGGAAAAAAAGAAATTTACATGATATATTTATTATATATTTAAAAGGAATCGCAAGTTGTACATAAAAGTTTTGCAGTTGCATGTGCAATCATCTTTTTATTGTACTGTTATAGAAATACTTGTTTTATTCCATAAACTAAAAAAGATAATACATTAAGTAAAACCATACTATTAAAATAAAACTAACAGAAACATACACACAATAAATTCATTCCTAACCTCTCATAAACAAATGAGAAACAATGTCCATCTGTCGGGCAAATGAAACAAATCTCCAGGGGGAAATCTGGCACCCTGAAGACAGAGGGTGAGTAATAGGAACAAAACCCTAACTCCTGCTCACATGTAAATTAGTCTAGTTTTTCCGTAAAAGGTATTAAGATCATCTTCTAGATTGTTTTGGCTCTCAGGCTTGCTGACATCCTTTCCTGGTCACCTGAGTACAAAGCAGCCATGACAAACTGTTGGAGCTCTCCGATGGTTGGTTGGTGTATCACAACGCGCAGTTCAGGAAGGGAAGCTTCACTCAGCTGAATCTACTTGAAGTATCCTCAGTGCCTATCCTTCTTGCATATCCTTCTGCCGTGGCTAAATAAATCTTCTTTTTGTTAACTGTTGAATGATCTACCAGGGTCTCATTTTGCTCCAACAGTGAACAAAAACTACCAGGGGATTGACCTGAGTCAGGTTCAGCCAAGATCAGAAGGCTAGCTTATGTTGCTGATATCTCTCTTTGGATATTTGCTAGCCTCTTAGCCCATGCCTCCAAGGGGGCTAGCGAGAAGTCAGCCTGGAGCTGATGCTGAAACTGCTGTCCATCAAACTCTTTTTCTCCTCAATAATCATTTGCTGAGGCTCTACCTCCTCAGCAGGTCCTCCACAGCAAGTTGGCATTTGCTTTAGCACTCTGCTGCTGCAATCATAACTCTGCCTCTGCAGCTGATGTTCCATCCCAAAGAAAAGTTCAAATTTTGTATGTGTTGCTCCATTTTGAAATAGTTACTAGCTCAGGCATCTTTGGTGCAGTGGATGGAGCACTGGGCTAGGAGGCAGGATAGACTTTAGTTCAAATCTCCCCTCATACTTACTAGCTGTGTGGGTATATCACTTAACCTCAGTTTTCTCAACTGCAAAATGGGGACAATAATGTTATCAAATTTTATGTGTTGTGAGGATCGAATGAGTTAACATTTATAAAGTTTGGCACATAATAGCGGGTGTTTGTGAAACAAATCCTTGTTTTCTCCTCTCCTTTAATTTGCTTGTTTCCATTGTATCTGAGTCAGGTACTTTCTTCTCTTTTAACTTTAGACAAACCAGGCTGCATGCCTGGGGACTATTTGAAATGTTCTTTTCGAACTAGCTATTTTGGGGTCAACACAGCTATAGAGCTGTGGTTACATATTTTGCCACTATATCCCTGGGTACCAAAAAGAGATGCTTAGACAAAAGCAAGGCATCTTTTCCACCAATCTTAGTTTTTTCTATTTTTTCCATTTGCTCCCCTTAACCCAGCCCTTACTCCCAGGTGGGTTAAAGTGAGTGCTTTATGAAACCTCTTCCCTTTCCAAGTTATGAGAAATACGACCCTCTTTATCGGCTCTATACCATCTGTTGCCTCTCTCCAACGTTGGGGATAAGCCCATTCACTCTTCTTGGTGTGCAACTTTTCATTCTTGTCTTGCCCTCCTCAATAACTAGTCAGTCCCTGGGTGTGTAAATGTTTCCTTAAGTCTTAGAGAGGGCTAGTAAAAGGAGCACAACTTGTATGTCTCTGCTAGGACTCTTACAAGCACGATAAAACCCTTAACCCCCATTTGTAAGCCTCTACTCCCCGGGTGTGGAACCTGCAGCCTCAAGGCCACAAGTAGCCCTCTAGGTCCTCAGGTGTAGCCCTTTGACTGAATGCGCAGGTTCTCCGCCCCTGCTCTATTATTTTTGTGGGGGCAGCTAGGTGGCAATGTCAGTGGAGTAGATTTAGAGTTAGGAAGACTTGAGTTTAAATTCAGCCCCAGATACTCACTAGCTTTTTAATCCTGGGCAACTTACTTAACCTCTCAGCCTCAATTTTTCTCATCTGTAAAATGAGAATAATAATAGCACCTACCACCACACAGGGATGTTGTCAGGATCAAATGAGATAACACATGTAAAACACTTTGCAGATGTTATATTGCCATTTAAGTGTTAGTATAATAATAATGATAATAATAGTAATAATTGTTAGTTTTATCACATAACAAGAAAGGGGAAGCAGAAGGAAGGGGATGTAGAGCCTAGAAAGACCGATCTACAGTGACTCTCTTCATTTCCTTGACAATCATTCAAAATTTAACTCCTTGCAGTCTGGGCTTCACCAATCTGTTTTCTGAAAGGTAACAAGTGACCTCCTCACTTTCAAATTTAATGGCCTTTCCTTAGTTCTTGTATCTCTTGATATCTGTAGCATTTAATATCATTGGCCACTCATTCCTCCTTCTCCTTTTTTTAAACTGAAAATTCATACTTTATATTAACTCCCCTCCTTACTACTTAGTACCACACATTTAAGGGTCCATTCTGGTTCATTGTCTCATATGCTATTGGAAATTTTCTGAAGTATTTGTGTAAAATAGCTTATTTATTTGTCAGAATGTTTGGAAAGACTTGTAACATAATAATTGGATGTATAATTCCATGGGGAGAACTCTACAGTTACTGACATGAAAGAAACCAAAACCAAAACAAAGTGCCAGAAGGTAAACAACATCCTGCTTTTAGTCTGCTATATAGAAATCTACACAGATAGGTCACCCAATTGTACTATGGTAGTTCTCTTCTAAAGAGAAAGAGAATCTATATGAAGTCTAAAAACAAAAGAAAAAAGATATTACAAAAATTGTTATTTTAACCTGTAGCAGTTTCACTAGAATGTTGGCACCCACATTCAAAAACCAAAGAACTTACATAATCTACTGAAAAAAAAAAACCATGAAATCCAGGCCTGAACCAAAATGGTCTATTTTCCCAAAGTTAGCCGTAGGTTGTATTGGTAAGGGAAGGACATAGATTATTTTAATATATGCATATCTTGAGTTCCTGGAACAACATGATAACAAAAATAAAGATTTCCTGTAAAGTTCATATTGGCACGATGAGGAATTATTGGTGGGCAGAGAAGAATCCCAAGTTAAATTTAGATATTCCTTTGAGGCTGCCATTTGAAAAGAATTCCGTATACATGTATTGAGCTTCAGACTTGCAAGACTGCTTATCATAGAAATATTATTGGTTTCCAAGTATCTAACATACACACCTCATATATGCCTATGCAATACATACATAATGTGTGTCTATATCTATCTCCCTCTCTATACATATATGTACATATCTATATCTCTATATATACCTACATATGTATCTATCTATCTATATACCTATGTACAGATGCATATATTTGTACACATATATGTGTACAGATACATATATGTATATACATACTGTACATATACATATATGTACAGTATATACACACTATACACACGTACATATGTATATATAGCTCTCCTATATAAAGAACAGTGTCCCCATACATTCTGTCAGGAGGTGAAACCTTACAGTGTTTTGACTTCTAGGATTTAAATATTGACTGCTCTAATTCAAAAATGGCATTTCAAAAAAAAAAGGTATTTCATTTTCTCTCACTCAGCAGCAAAACCACCATTCAGGTAAATCTTAATGTATAATATTATTCATCTCTGGATATAGAATAAACATTGCTCTTGTGATATAAGCTTAAATGATTGCAAAATAATTTATAAAATTAAATTATTTACAAAAATTAAGTAGTTTATATAATTGGATTAGATAATTTACAAAAATTAGAATACTAGAGCAAATTTCACTGATTTGACTAAGATCATATAGCAAAATAGAAGGAGAGCCTTCGTCTCTGAAGTACAGACTCTCTTCAAGGCTTCAGATCATTGAATGTTATATTTTAAAATAAGACAAATGCAGTTTGTCACATAATACATAAGACATTATTCTCAGTAAATTCTTCTTGATTCAACCAAAAAGCATTGGCAATTTCAGATAACAGTGAGGTTCATGTGATACCTCTTCCCTCACCCCTTATTCCATGTTTATATACCAAGATTGTGTGTATCCATATTATAAGAACCAGTAAGATCCATCCCTTTTCCCCTAGGATATTTCTCCTCCCCATCTTTTGTCCCCCCCTTTTTAAAGACCATCAAAACAGATCAAAACCATACCCAGGCCCTCTGTTTATATTATTTAATACCTTCCTCCCATGACTTTTAAAGACATGAGGTATATGAAGAAATTTTTTTTCCTTTTCCCCATTAAAATATAAATAATTTATCACTGTCTAGACCCTTCCCATTGCTCATACATGTTTATATTTTTGGGTTTTTCTTGCCTCCTGTATTTGCTTTTCGACATTCCTACTCAGCTCTGATGTTTTCATTGAGAATACATAAAAGGCCTCTATTCCATGAAAAGCTTATTTTTTTCCTTATAGGCTTACATTAAATTTTTTTCAAAGCAAAGTATTCTTAATTGTATGCCTCTTTTGTGTTGTGGTATATCATATTCCAAGATTTCTTATCTTTCGTAAGAATATCTACAAAATCTTGTGTGATTTTTTCTTGATTCATTGAAACTTCTTTTCCCCTGGATACTTGCAGGATTTTTTATTTAACCTGGAAGTTCTATATTTTGGCTATAATACTACTGGGATTTTTCATTTTGGAGTTTATTTCAGAATGCTTTCCATTTTTGCTTTGCCCTCTGTTTCTAATATACTCAAGCACTTTTCATTTGTGATTTCCTGAAATATGGCTTCCAGGCTTTATTAAAAAAAATATGGTTTTCAGGGAAACTTATGAAACTTAAATTATTTTTCTTTCATCAGTTTTCCAAATGAGTTGTTGTTTATAGTAGGTACTTTATATTTTCTTTTATTTTTAAAAAACTTTGAAAATTAGGAAATTCTCATTTCCCACAAGCTACACTGTTTTTGGATTTCTTTGGACCGCTCCATAATCGTTTTCTTTCCCAGGAAACTCATCATTAGGAAATCTCATCATCCTGGAAGACTGAATGACCCTTGGTTCTCACATCTTATCAGTACCCTCTGCCCCTCTAATTAAACCCTCTGACTGGAGAGCATAATCATGTACTGGGGACTCTATTTAAGGAGGGGGCCCAGTATTGTTTTCTCCCTGTTTCCATCAACTACACTGCTTTTGGATTTTTCCATTATGCCCCCATACCCAATAACTTCTCCCCCAGTCAACTTTCCAGTTTCCTTTTGTGTACTATCTTTCTCCATTAGATTGTAAGCTTCTTGAAAGTAGGGGCTATCTTCCTTTTTATTTGTATTTGTATCCCTAGCACTTAGCACAATGCCTGGCACATTTTGAGTCATTTTGATTTTCAAAGATTTGTTACTTGGATATTGTTTACCACCTTCTGTTTTATTGATTCTCCCTTTAATTTTTTTCCTCTAGAGCTCTTATTTAATTTATACATCTGATTTTTATGTCTTCATTTCTTCCAGAAGCTCTTATAGATCCTGTGGCAAAGCCATTTTTTCCTGAGGCTCTTATTGTAGTTGTTATAATGACGTTATTATTTTCTTATGAATTTGATTCTTGGGTATCATCTACATGCAGATAATACTTGAAATTATGACAGTGGGTGAGATCACTAAGAGAGAGAATGTAGAAAGAGGAAAGCAGGGAGAAAAAGATGTAGCCTCAGAGAATACTTATACTATGGATATGAGGGAGGAATTAGGAGTGGGCAAAGAAGATTGAAAAGGATGGTTTCAAGGAGGAGTGAGAATGCCTCACAGTGGTTTGTACTAAGTAGATACTTGATACATAGCTGTGAGATGAATGAATGAATGAATGAAAGAAAGAATAGGGCCTATAAGGATAGTCTTCTAGTGGTCCCCTCCATTGAGCCAAAGAAGGGTAGGAAGTTGCATAAGGAGAGGAAAAATGAAAGAGAAGCAGCAGAGAAAGGTGGCACAGTATATGGAGTACTGGACCTGGAGTCAAGAAGACCTGAATTCACATCCAGCCTCAGACACTTATTAGCTATGTGACACTGGGCTTCTGTTCACCTCAGTTTCCTCATTTGTAAAAAGGGGATAATAATAATACCTACCTCTCAGGGTTATTGTGAGGATCAAATGAGATGATAATTGTAAAGCACTTAGCACAGTTCCTGGTACATAGTAAGTGCTGTATACATTTCAGTATTATTATTATTCTTATGAAGCTCAATCTTTTAATGAGTTCCATAATAAGGACAAGTTTTGAATATCACCAGTTCAAGCTCTTTACATGCTCCTTGCAGAGAGGAGCTAATAAAACATGCAAATTCATAGGATCATATTCTGTTGACATTCCTTGAAACACAAGGACATTCTTGGTCTCTAGTTAAAGATAGTTGCAGTATTGAATAAAGCCTAGTGCAGAAGTCACAAACAAGGAAATAAGGTATTAAAAAGAATTCTCTAACAGTGTCCTTCATTGCAGCTGCCAAAAGTTAGCATCTGCTCCCTGGATTCCCCTGCCATTTACTTACTCTGCTGAAAGAGGTCAGTTCTATTTTCTCATTACTAGTTCTTCCATTGGCTGGGCATCTGGATCTTTTTTTTTTTTTTTCATGTAGCATAACCTAGTATTTTCTTTAACTCATGAAAAACACAGGGTGGACAGATCAGGTAGCCCACATTGTTTCTTTGGCTTAAGCTGTTTAAACCCCAGAAATCTAGGCTCTTGTGTTAGAAAATTTATTTCACTTTTCCATTTAGCCAAAATATTGGACAGCTTTCTTCCTTTGGCATTGAAATGGGAGGAGGGAAGGCAAATCAAATCTTTTATTCCATTCTGTCTCCCCTGACTTGCCAACATTTGATGGAAAGGAGGCAGGTATTTAAGGAGATGTAGCAAGAGGAAGAGAGGTCTATTTTGCCTTTGACCACTATTTGAACTTGATGTTCTAAAGGATTTAGAATATTTAACTCATTGTTCTTCTCTATTTTTTTACCTTTCTTCCTCCAAATGCTTATAATTAGAACTAAGAAGCCTAATTGAGTTGTATCTAAGAATATAATATGGTACAAGGTAAAGACCACTGACTCTGGAGTGAAAAAAATCTAGATTTAAATTATGCCTTTGGTGCTGTGTGATCTTGGGCAAAGTGATCAAACCTGCCAGAGCCTCAGTGTTCTTATCTGTAAAAGTAGGGGTTAGAGTAGATGGCTTCAGGGGTTCTTTCTAATTCTAGATCTATGATATTATGAGTGATTGTGATTGGAAATTTAAGGAGACGTTAAATGCACATGGACAAATGCCTAGATGAGTTATGCTTTACTTTGCCATACAATGTAATACAACAAACATTTATTAAGCATTGACTATATGCAGAACACTGTGCTAGACACTGGGAGAGACACAAGGTTTGGATCGGACACAGTCCCTACCCTCACAGAGTTTACAGAATGATAAGGTTATAAGACAAAAACATAAGTAACAATTCAATTCAATTAAATTCCATAAGATTTATTTCAGTCAATTCATCAAGCATTTATTAAACACTTACCCTGTGCAAAGTGTGCTTGGTGATGGTGGTATATGATGACAAAATGGAAAACAGTCTATTTTCTGGGAACTTATATAAAGTAAATTAGAGAGATACAAAAAGAACTCAGTATGGTGCCAGGGGGAGGTTGTCATTAATGAGAGGGATAAGAAAGGCCTCCTGGAGGAGGTAGCAGTTGAGTTGAGCTTTGTAGAAAGGACATGAATTTAACAGTGAAAAAGGGAGGAGACATTCTAGATACAGAAGAGTGAAAGTACAAGTCATGTTAAGAGTTGGGGAGTACTTCAATTTGGCTGGGGCATAGAATATATGGAGAAGTGGGATATTAGACAAGTCTGGAAAGGCGAGGTTGTGCCAAATTGTGGAGGGCCTTGAATGCCAGGTAGACACATTTTAACCTGGTATGCGGCCAGTAGGGAGTTACTGATCACTTTTGAGCAGATTAGTGACATGACTAGATCATGGTAGCCACATGAAGGAAGGATTAGAGGGAGAAACAAGGAAAGGCAGTAAGACCTTTTAGAAGGCTATTGGAACAAGTGGTAAAGAGGACCACCATTGGGATGATGGTAAAATAAATAGAGGAGGCAGGAAATGGGTGTTATAGAGACAGGATTGACAGGAACTGATCAGGAGAGGTGAGGGGAAAAAAAAGACACAAAGATAATAACCCCATGGTGGAAAACATGGGGGTTGGGGTGAATGGTAGTGCCAAAGACAAATGCAATCAAGTCAGAAAGTGTATGTCTCAGGAGCCTGATGTGACTCAGTAGAGTATCTACTGGCTTGTTGTAGTCCTCAGCCAGGTACAAAGGCCATCCTAGACTGTGACCCTTTGATGGTTCTCAAGTGGGCGTTTAGGTCATCTTATTCTAAGTCCTCTTCTTGCTACATCATACTGCCAGTCAAAATATACTATTAGAACTAGATACATTTAGCTTTAGACTTTGATCTTAGGCTGTGGTAACTATTAGTCATTTATACCTTAACGTGAAAGAATGTATCAGATTCCTGTTAGGTAATGTGGAGAGTGGGGGAGAAAAGCACTAGGTGCTCAGGAAATTGGGGAGCTGGAAAGCAGGGGAGGGTATTCTCACCTGAGGGATAAGATTGCTACTGAGGAGGTAAAGAAGTCCAGAAAGTGAGTAGTGGAGTTGGGAGTGAAGTGAATATGGGATACTGGGAGCATCTGGAAATGGTCTGGGCTAGAGTCTCACCAATCAGGAAAGTGGCTCTTGGGGGGGGAGGCATCTTCAAGGTAGGAGACAAATAACTCAATTTCATATGAAAAATATGTCCCTAGTCTGTCTCAATGAGGGTTTTTACCCAGATCAGACTATGATGTTGGAAAAATTCCTTTCTGTTATTTTATTTCCATTTTTAAGCTACATTTAGTGGCTCTCATTTCCTTGTTGTTCTCACGCTCCCTAAACTCAGACTTTGTATGCTCAGCAGCCTCCTCAGAGTATGGAAAGGACCCTGAGTTTGCAAAGGTTATGGAGGTGAAGCATAAGTTCTGACAGGTCAAACTCAGCTTGAAAAGTTTCAGGTATAAGCTGGTTGCCTATTTGTTGTGGGAGGTTCACCATCAGAAGGTTGACCAACAAGTAATGGGTTTTTCTAACCAATACAACTTGCCAAAATATGGACGGGCTGTCATCTCCATGAATAGAAAGAAGGTTGGTGAAATCAGTGAAGGATGGAAGTGAATTCATTTGAAAGCACATAGCCTGTACCTTTAAGACTCTTTTTAGGAACATAGAGCAACATGGCGCCTTGCTTATTGTTTGTTATTATTTATTGAATTTGTAATAATAACAACAGCAACCGCAGGAGCAAAGATTTATGAAGCAGCCAAATTGTGGTGGGCATAATGTATGGTGTATGGGAAGGGAGTATCTTCATCCCTGAGGAGGTTATATTGCAGAAGAGCCACAAATACCTTTGGGAAGAAAGAAGACACTTTAAGAACAGACACTGAGTCTGGGTGTTTCTCTTAGATATGGATGAATCCTACTTCAGCTATTTGTGTACCTTGAGATGCACCATTAGCAGACTGGAGTGTGTATTGTGGGGGGGGGGAGGTCCTCCAGGCACCTGGAATGAGGGAAGTCCAATATGAAGACTTCCTAATCAAGAGATTAGTGTGAATATGGAGGTAGGGTGGAGGTGGGAAAGGAACCCAGGACATTAGTGCTGAGAATAAAGAAAGATGTAGAGGGGTTGAGAGGGGGTCCCAAGCTTGATAATGATGATGATGATGATAGTGCTGCCCTAGGAAAACCAAAAGAAACTGAGAGACCCCAGAGCCTAGCTCCACTTAGATTATCTAGTCCATATCCCTTATTTTATAAATGAGGAAACAGAGGTCAAGATAAATTAAGTGACTTACATTCCAATGAAAAACAACTCATTTTTATATAGTGATTGGTGACTTGCAAAGCACTTTCCCCATAATGGTCCTGTGTTGCAAGTATTTTTACCCTCATTTTACAAGTAAGGAAACTGTGGTAAATTTAAGAGTCGGGATTCAAAATCAAGTCTCCTGACTCTTTATCCAGTGCACTTTTCATTAAACCTCATTGGCTATCCTGAATCCTAAGGACAACTACTCAGAATACTTTGTGAATCTTCTTTTAACTTTCCCTGTTTATACTTTTCGTCTGCTATTTTGCTTCCCTTTGTTTCTAATAGTTAAAACCAAAAAAAAAAAAAACCCACCAAAAAACACCTAAAAGTTAGAAAACCTCAAAAGTTTTTGTTGTCTTTTTCAAGAAGGGGAGGCTTGGGGGGGGTTACTTTTTGATCCATAAATGGTATAGAAGGGAAAGCTTGGTTCCTGGTCAGAGGCGATGGGTGGTGTCAGCTAAGGTGGACCAGTCCTTGGAGTACTTCTTGAGGTTTGTAGAATTCGTACTTCAAGGGAGGTAGCCCTGGATTGGGAAGTGTCCCTGTGATGTTTGTCCTGGTTGGGCCCATATCCCGATTTGCAAATCAGAGCTATTATTGCTCTAACATTATTTAATAAAGGCTGGAAATCAGTATAAGATGGACCCCACTCAACAGAGTTGATTTCTATTATTATCACAAAGAGCTTGTACTAAGCCAACAGCCTTGAAGACTAGGTCACAACCGGACTCCAGTGTATTTGGTCAAACGTGTCCCTTCCACAGCTATCCATAGGTCTATTCATAAGACCGTAGCATCACAGATCCAGAGCTGGAAGGGACCTCTGAGACCAGGTAGTCCAATCTATTCGTTTAACAGACAAGGAAACTGAATCCCAGAGAGGTTAAGTGATTTGCCAGGATCACACAGGGAGTGTGTTGGAGGCAGCATTTAAATCTAAGTTTTTTCTACTCTAGATCCAGTACTTTTTCTGTCGTACCTTTTTAGCCTTCTGTATGACCTTTTTACCCTTTATAAAAAAAGATTTAACCTGCACAGGGGGCCTCAGTCAGCATCTTAGCAAATTAGCAGTTTCATTGATGATATTCAAAAGCCACATGTTTGGGACTGGGATCCTATGATAGTTCTGAGGGAGGGTGGGAAGAATGATAAGAACACTGTGGGATAGTTGAAAGAACCCTGGATATGAAAGCAAAGGTTTGAGTCTCAGTTCATCTTCTCCTTCTTTAAATAATATTTTATTTTTTCCCCAATTACATGTAAAAACATTTTAAAACATTCATTGTTTTTAAGTTTTGAGTTTCAAATTCTATCCCTCCCTCCCTCCCCTCACTCCTCCCTAAGATGGTAAGCAATCTGTTGTCGGCTATACATATGCAATCATATAAAACATTTCTATATTAGTCATTTTGTGGAAGAAAACTCAAAAAAGAAAGAAAGGAAGGAAGGAAGGAAGAAAGAAACAAAGAGTGAAAAATAGCATTCTTCAGTCTGTATTCAGATGCCATCCATTCTTTCTCTGGAGGCAGATAGCATTTTTCATGATGAGTCCTTTGGGATTATCTTAGATCATTGTATTACTGAGAATAGCTAAGTCATCCCCAATTCATTATACAATATTGCTGTTACTATGTATAATGTTCTCTTGGTTCTGTTCACTTCATTCTGTATCAATTCACGTAAGTTTTTCCAGGTTTTTCTGAAACCATCCTGCTTGTCATTTCTTATAGCACAATAATATCCCATTAAAGTTGTTTGCCATAACTTGTTCAGCCATTCCCCAATTGATGGATACTCCCTCAATTTCCAGAACTTAGCCACCATAAAAAGAGCTGCTAAAATATTTTTGTACAAATAAGTGCCCCCCCTTTTCTTTATATCTCTTTGAGATACAGACCTAGCAGTGGCATTGCTGGATCAAAGGACATGCACAGCTTGATAGCCCTTTGAGCAGAGTTCCAAATTGTTCTCCAGAATGGTTGGATCAGCTCACATCACTTCATCTTCTTAGTACTATACATGTCCATGTCCCTTTCTGGGACTAAGTTTCCTCATCTGAACAATGAGGCTGGGCTCTTCTAGGTCTATGTCCTACGAATCATCTAGCTGTCCTGAGAAGGGGAATCATCATCTCTGATGCTACCATTTTGTTGGCTGTGACTGCTCCTCATCGTTGCTGTGGAACTGTGGGGGATCCTGCTCAAGGTTCTCTCCAGGAGATACTACAGTGGGATTGTAAGGAGGTCTTGGTTCCTAAATTTCTAGCAACAAAGGGACAGGAGATGGATTTTCCAGAGAAATTACTTATCAAGCTGGGTTAATTCAGTTTCCTTAGGGATCTCCATATATTCTCACAGAAGTATATAATGTTTTAGTTAAATTTATAGGATTATATTTAAGAAAACATGTAGAAACCACAGGGCCTTCTGTTCCCCACACCTAAATTTCCTTAGGAGTAGGATCAGGAAATCAGGGACATCTATGGCATTCACCTTCTCAGATCCAAAGCCAAGGGTGGTCCTGTGGTTGGAACTGGCCCAGACTTCTTAAGAATTCTTCTGTTGATTTCTAGCCATTTCTTAGTGATTGTAGACATTACATTGTCATCTAAGAAGCACATTGTGATTTTAACTAAGAGTTACAAGAGCTTTTTAATTTTTATTAGTTTATTCATAAAATATTGCACCCTAAGCTCATTATCAGACTGGATTTTTGGGAATTTACAGTATAGAGTCACTCAAAATAGACAGCTTGAGGAACCATTAGTCTTTACAGGACACTAAGGTTTGCTAAGTGGTTTACAAATGTCTCATTTGATGCTCACAACCCTGGCAGATAGGTGCTACTATTATCACCCCCATTTTACAAATCAGGAGACTGAGGCAGAGGCTAAAGTGATTTGCCTGGGGTCACACAGCTAGTAAATGTCTGAGATATGATTTCCACTCAGGTCTTCCTGACTCTAAGTCCACTGTTCTATTCACTGTGCCACCTAGCTACCTCTTTATTCCATGCATTTCTAAATTAGTTGCCATTAGTAGAATCCCTGTACAGTAAGAAGCCACTCAGGAAAAGACTGTTCAGTATATGAATTTCCATGCTTCATGTGTTGATGCTATAACTTTTTGAAAAACTAAAACTTTTCCATTTATATAATGTCTTGTTATCTGACTTCTCATACATATAGACTATATTTGTATTCATATCATTTAAAAGTTGAGTCTCACACTGGCTCCAAATAGCACAAACGAAGGGGAAGTTTGTAATTGCCTGTTTAATTTGGGCTGGGGAAACAGCCAAGTTGGGTTTTTTAGTATAAAAAAACCCACATTCAGTTTGGGAACCACATTCTGTGTCATGTAACTAAATTTTCCCTTCATTTTGTTCTGCATAGACAAAGTTATAGTGATTGGCACTGTAGACATTCACATTTCTGCACACTATGTTCTCCTTTGAGGACGGATATGTTTATCTCCCTGATAAAAGGAATCCTTTCCTTCTCTAAGACCAATCCCTTGATCTTATTCCCTTAGGTCTCCTCTATAAGGTTGACCACATTATCACCTGCCATCTTTAATATCTCTAAATATTCTGGTTCCTTTCTTGCTGCCCACAAACATGCCAAAATCTCACCCATCCTTTAAAATGTTCTTATGAGTCACTACCAATCCTGATAGCTATTATCTTGTATCTCTATTGTTCTTGTTCTCACTCAAATTCTTTGAAAAAGGTATTTTTCCACTTCTCTTCTCATATCACTCTTCTAAACCCCAAATCTGGTGTCTGATCTCGTCTCTCAACTGATACTGCCCTCTCCAAGGTTACTAATGATCTCTTAATTGCCAAGTATAATTGCCTTTTCTCAAACCTCAACCTTCTGGACCTCTCTGAAACGTCTGACACTAATGACCATCTTCTTCTGAATACTTTTCCCTCTCTGGGTTTTCATGAAATGCTCTTGGTTCTCTTTCTACTATCTGATCCCTCATAAGTTTCCTTTGCTGGATCATCACCCATATCATACCCCCTAAATTGTGGATGCACCTCAAGGTTCTATCATTGGTTCTTTTTTTCTCTCTTTACTTTCTCACTTGGTGACCTTATCAGCTTCTATAGTATTAATGATCATCTCTATTCATATGACTCCCAGATCTGGCTTCTTTCCTGAGCTCTAGTACTGCAAGACCAATTATTTATTGGAAAATTTGAACCAAATGTCCCAGTGTCATTTAAAATCCAAGAATTCATCTATTCCATCAAGTCTACCCTTATTCCCAGCTTCCCTATTACTTTTTAGGGCACCACTGTCTTCTTTCTTATATAATATTTTATTTTCCCCCAATTACATTTTTAAAACAATTTTTAAACATTTTTTAAAGTTTTGAATTCTAAATTCTATCCCTCCCTCCTTCCATCTCATTCCTCTTCCCTGAGATGGTTAGCAATCAGGTTGGACATGTCAATCATGTAAAACACCTCCACATTAGTCATTTTGTACAAGATGACTCAAATAAAAGAAAAAGAATGAAAGAAAAAAATGAAAATAGTGCGCTTCAGTCTTCAGGCAATATCAGTTCTTTCTCTGGTGTGGATAGTATGCTTCATCATTAGTCCTTTGGGATTATCTTCAATCATTGTATTGCTGAGAATAGCTAAGTCATTCACAATTCTTTGTCAAACAATATTGCTGTTACTTTGTACAATGTTCTCTTGGTTCTGCTCATTTCACTTTGTATCAGTTCATGTAAGTCTTTCCAGGTTTTTCTGAAATCATCCTGCTTGTTATTTCTTATAGCACAATGATATTCCATCACAATCATATACTACAGTTTGTTTAGCCATTCCCCTATTAATGAGCATCCTTTCAAATTCCAATTCTTAGCTACCATGAAAAAAGTTGCTATAAATACTTTTGTACAAATAGGTTCTTTTCCCTTTTTTGATGCTTTTGGGATATACATCTAGCAGCACCACTGTCTTCTAGTTACATATCTACAGCCTCATTGTAGACTCTTTACTCTCATTCACCCACATATAATTAGGAGATCTAGTCATTTCTTTTTCTGCATCATCTTTTGTCTTTATTTTTCCAATCACACAGCCTCTACTTTAGTACAAGCTTCCATTCCTCTTCTGGACTATTTATTTTGACAGCTTCCAAATTGATCTTATTGACTCAAATGTCTTCCTATTCCCAATATATATCCTCCATGCAGTTGCCAAACTAATTTTCCTATAGCACAGATCTATTATGTCAGTCTCTCTACTAGATAAACTCCATTGGGCTTCTATTACATCCAGGATCAAAGATAAGGTCCCATGTTTGACATTGAAAGCTCTTCACAACCTGGTGCCATCCTTTCTTTGAAGCCTTATTACACATTGCTTTTCTCCATAAATTCTAGGGTTCAGTCAAACACACTTTCCTACTATTCCTAACACATGAAATTCTTTCTTCTACCTCCACATGTTTGCACTGGTTGCTCCCCATGCCTGGAATGCCCTCTCCTCATCTTACTCCTCTTGCAATTTCTGGTTTTCTTAAAGACTCATCTCAAGCTGCAAGTTCTACATGAGTCTTTTCTTAGTCTCTTCCCCTTACCTTGTGTCTGTTTATATCTATGTATGTACATGCTCTCTTCCCTCTCTTTACAGTGTTGGCTCTTTGACTGTTTTGCTTGTCTATTTGTAGCTCCAGTGCCTAACATAGTACATATTGATTGATTGGTTGATTATTGAACAGTAATAATAACAGCTGTCTATAATGCCAGAGACTCTGCTCCAATGACTAGATCGTATTTAAGGTCTCTTTCAGCTCTAATGCCAGATGACTCTCTGAGCGTGAGAGTACTTATACCAAGGTTTAGGGTCCTAGAGAACCATCCTGAGGGCAGGCAGCCCCAAAAATCTAAAGGAAAAATCCAAGTACAGGGAATTGGATCCTGTAGAGGGCAGTGTATCTCTGTGCTTGTGTATATCAGTTTAGTGTAGACTATTACATATATCATATGTTATAATGAGATAGTACAAGTGAAACCACCTTCTTGTGAGGTTGTGGTGAGCAAAAGACTCCAGAACCAGAGTCCATATTTCAGAGTCCATGAACATTGAATTCCTCGTGGTCTTTAGAGCTGTGTCTAGCCCTGAAGATCTAAGGTGGAGTGCATGGGATACCACTCAACTGCTATCTTTGGGAAGTTAGCTTGTGGACATGAGTTAGGCAGTTAGCCAACAATCAATAAACATTAAGCACCTATTATGTATTCCAAGATAAAGCATACACAAGGTGTTGAATATTTACCTATCCATGTCTATAATACCATACACAGACACAGAGAGAGGAGAGACAGAGAGAGAGACACACACACACAGACACAGAGAGACAGAGAGACAGACAGAGACAGACAGACCAAGAGAGACTGAGAGATAGAGACAGAGACAGAGAGACATAGACACAGAGAGACACAGAAAGAGAGACAGAGAGAGGGGAAAGAGACAGAGACAGAGATAGATAGATAGAGGAGAGAGAAAGAGAGAGAGAGAGAGAGAGAGAGAGAGAGAGAGAGAGAGAGAGAGAGAGAGCAGCTCGATAATACAATATTGCTTGTAAAGATGTTGTTTTTGGATAATTCAGGCTTTTAAGGGAAGAACTCACTCTCTACATTTGGTTCCTCTGTGATGAGAATAGTAAATATGTTGAAAAGTCTTTTGATAGGAAGGAAAACACTGTAGGAATGAAGAATTCCTTGCTTAGAAATCCTCTTAGATTAGGCGTGTTCAAGTGGTAAGAGTGGAAACAGGGGATTCAAGAGCAGTTCAAGGTCAGGGACATTCTTGGTGCCAGGGGTCTGCAACCCTTCTGGGTGTACTCTGATGAGAGATGCCCAGAATGGTCCTGCTTAAGTTTTTTCACATATTAAATTTATTTCAATGCCTCCACTCCCTCCCTGGAAAGCATCACAAAAAGGCTTTACTGTGTGTACAATGTTTCTTACTCCTGTGTGAGTTTATCTTTGGCATCTCATTTATACACTCCCTCTTTTCCAATCATTCATGTTCCAAGGCATCAGCTGGTGAACAAGAGAGAGTGACCTGGAGAATGGAGAACAGAGATGCCAGTAGCTGTGCTGGAGAACTTGGACTCTTAAATAACAAACAAAGCGATGGGATGCTCTGGTGCAGGAGTGTTTTTGCTGCCCCTCCTAACTGTTTTCCTACCAATTAACCTGAAACAAAAATTCACCTGGTAATGGTAAATATTTTGACTTTGGGTGAGTGAGATTTAATTAGGGAAGCCTTCTGAATTCTAGCATAATTGAAGAAAGAATTTGTTTTCCTTTGTCTTGAAAGGAAGCTAGCTCTTTATTTTCCCAGAAATATTTTATAAATGCTTGCTAGAGAGAATCTGCCTCTGGAGAAAAATCTGCTTTATCCTATGGCACTATATGAGACGATAGCAAACAAAAATATGCATCTGGCTGGTCATTTGCTACCAATGCATTTCTTTCACCGAAGTAAATTTTTATTGCTCTTTTATTTTCATATCATTTTAATTTTCTGTAGCCCTCCTAGAAAGTCCCTTATGAAAAAGGATTAAAAAAAGAAAGAAAAAAGAGGAAGAGAAAAAATGGCAATCAATACATCAAAAAAATTCTGACCATATATACAAACTTCCACATCTTTGTGGAATTCCACATCTCTTGTGTCTACAAAGGACTGGGAGGAGGTATCTTCTCATATCTCTACTTCGGGGCCAAACTTTTTCTTTGTAATTTGCAACATTCATTTTAGATTACCAATGCATTTCTAAGGCTTAATAGATAATGTTTAGTGGTTTAGGAGGACTGTGAAATAATGAAAGATATACCCCCCAAATAGATAAATCCCCAACCTTTAGACACTTACCCACTTTTGCTTCAAACCCTTCTCTTTTTCAGGACTTTTACCATTCTTCAGGTTACACCAGGAACAACAAAACAAAACTCAATTAGATGCTAGCCTATATTTAATACTTGCTAATGTCCATTTCAGGACTGAGAGTGTTCCCTGGGTTCAGAGCTATTTTGCAGGTGGTGAAGGCAGCTGGGTCTAGCACCTCAGCAGCCACAGCCAGTGGGAAGCAGGAACCAGGGAGCAGGGGACAGGTGGACTGACATCAGGTATAGTGTGAATGTGGGAAACCTCAAATCTCAAATATGTACCCAAATTTGGAAGTTTTCCTTTGCTAATGTAGTTTCAAGGGCTTCCATAATTAAAGCAAAACCAAAACAAAGAACAAAAAACCAAAGTAGCCTCCTACTTCTGGGAATTCCATAATTTAAGAATTGAGTCAGTCCAGATTATGGAGAATAGTCTAATTGTTTTAGGTGTGGTCACCATGTGACTGACCAAATGTCCTCCAGGCTTTTGATCAGAGTTTCTCTTTTCTCCTTCACTTTCCAGCCAACGTCATTCCATTTAGTTCTACTCCACTCAATTGAACAAACATTTATTAAGTTTCTATACCCAGAGGAAAGGATAGGAAATGGACTTCATTTATAAAGAAAACTCTGGGCTAAGGAAACTCTCTCTATTGATGCAATTCAGCATTTATCCTGAAACTTATAATTTTAGAAATAAGCCTAAAACATTGAGAGAATAAACGATGTGTCCAGTGTCACACCTGCATTCTTCTGAGACAAGATGGAAATTCAAGTCTTCCTGTCTTTGGGGTCATTTCTCTGTAACACTATACTACATTGCCTCTTACACACTGGTATTACAAAGATGAAAACCAACTGAGTCCCTGACCTTAAGGAGTTTACAGACTCTTGTGAATGAATGTATGGGCATGTATGCGTGATTAATTTACATGAACAATTATAATGCAAATTAGAATATGATTAAGTACCTAATATGAAACATTTAAAGAGAAATCTTCAAATAAGCAGGGGATTAAGAGAGGCTTCCTGGAGGAAGGGGAATCTGAGTGGAGTCTTTAAGGGAGAGAAAGATTTAATTAGGCAGAGATACGTAGGGAACGTGTTCTAGGCTCAGAGGACAGTCTATACAAATACATGAAGGAAGGAGTGAGATGTCAACATGGAGGAATCATGAGTACTACTGTTTCACTGAAGACTGGAATAAATGGCAATTAGTCATAATAACAACTCATATTTATATGGTTCTCTCAAGTTGATAAGCACTTTCCATCAAATACTATAAATTAGGGTTGGAAAAGCAGGTTGGAGCCAAATTTTGGAAGGTCTTAAATGCCAGACTAAGTAGTTTTTATTTTATTGGTGATGGAGAGCCACTTAAGAGGTTCAAATAGCAGAACCATATGGTCAGGCTTGTGCATGGGGAGGATTATTTTGGCAAGTGATTTGATGGATGGATTGAAAGGGCAGGGACTAGAGATGGGGAGACCAGTTAGTAGGATATTAGAATCATCAAGATCAAAGCTGATGAGGGCCTCAGGCTGTTTGCAAAGGTTATAGAACAGAAAAATATAGATGTGAGAGATAATATGTAGGTAGAATCCAAAGGAATTGGCAATTAATTGAATATGATGGGTAAGGGAGAAGGAAGAATCAGAGATAGGTGGCAGTAGGTTATAATGGACCAATTTAGTATTTGGAATCAAGAGGAACTGTATTCAAAGTCCAGCTTTGACAGCATTTTTGGGGCAAGCCCATTTTATACCCCAATTACTATATATGTAAAATGGAGTCAATAAAACTTTAACTAACTACCTTGAAGGGGGTGGTGAGGAAAAATCTTGGTAAAATATTTTTATTAATTTATTTTAAACTTAAATACTAAAATAAATACACAATAAAAAAGAAAAAAGAAACATTAACTTATATACTAAAACTTAAATGGAAAAGAAAAAAGAAAAAAAGCATTGACATGTGCACAGCAGGATTCAAATCACGGAGAGGATTCAAAATATACAGCAATAAATTTTCATTTCAAGAAAGCCTATATTATAAATACTACACACTGTGTTCAGAGCTGTCCATCTTTTTTTTGCTTCCTTGTAAGTTTTCTTTTGTTCTCTGCTGTGCACTTTTTACTTTGTTCTTTTTTCCCCCTCCCCTCCCAAAAGGCTGCAATTAAGTGAGGACATATACATACACATGCATACATATACAAACATTCATATATATATATATATATGTACATACATACACACACACATATATACATACACTTATATATCTCTGTTTCTCTGAGGGTGGATAACATCTTCCTTCATAAGTCTAAGTCTTGGGGCAGCTAGGTAGTGCAGTGGATAGAGCACTGGCCCTGGATTCAGGAGGACCTGAGTTCAAATCTGGCCTCAGACACATAACACTTACTAGCTGAGTGACCCTGGGCAAGTCACTTAACCCCATTGCCTAGCAAAAAATAAATAAATAAAAACATAAGTCCAAGTCTTTCCATATTTTTCTAAGTCCACCAACTCATTATTTCCTACATCACAGTGATATTCCAACCTTATACTATCTAGTTATTTTAAAAAGTCTAAAATTGGTAAAAAGATTTATAGAACAGCATGTAAATTTGAGCTATTAGATTTCAGATCCAGGAGGATGATAATATGGTGGTATCATAAGCCAAAACTACAAGAGCAGATTTTTGAGGAAGATGAATTCAGTTTTGGACATCTTGAATTTGAGATACAGGCAGTCTGTCCTAGGGATAACCTCTTACCCAGGAATTCCTTGTGCAATGGGAAACTGGGCTAGTGTGTGCCCAGGCTTTAGAGCCTGCACAATATTACCTGGCTAGTTTTGATCCAATATGTAGAATTTTGGGAAGCTGGGGCTGTGTGATGATGAGTTTTATAGTTGGATTTAGGGCTGGGAAAAGTTATATTTTGGTATTAGGGTATATACCTAGCAGTGAGATCTCTGGTTCAAGTGGTATAGATGTCAGAATTACTTAAAAATATATATCCAAATTGCTTTAAGCAATTCAAAGTTCTACCAACAGTATGTCAGTGTGTATGCCTGTCTTCCATTAGCCCCTCAATTATTTAATTTTTTGTCATCCAAATTTCTCTTACTTTTATTGACTTACAGCAATCTTTCATGTTATATTGAGAACAATTTATTTTTATCTTGTGACCACTTATCCATCCAATAATTTATCTAAATAAAGGGAAAAATTAAACTGTCATCATTTTCATTGTTACCATCAACAAATATTTACTAAGAACCTTCTTTCTCAGAATCATAGCATTTAAAGAGGCTTCCTATATGGTCCAACCTACACCTGAAAAGGGACTTCCTCTGTAAGGTACCCAACAAGTGGTCAACCAGCCTCTACTTGAACCCCTCCTGCAACAGGGAACTCATTACCTCCCAAGACAGCCCTTCACACTTTAAAATTTTTTTTCAAGAAGTTATTAATTATATTGAGGCAAAAATCTGCCTCTTAGTAATATCCACTTACTACACCTTATTCTGCCTTCTAGGTCTAATCAACCAGGCTTATTGTCCTTCCACATAATGTATCTTCAAATGTTTAAAGACAACTTTTTATCCTCCTCCTCTTCTTCACTTCAAATGTCTTCTTATTTATCATCGAAACATCTCTATTTCATCAACTTTAGTCTCTTCACCATCTTGGACAGTTCCAACTTAACGTACTCCAGTTTGTTGATATCCTTTTTGAAACATCGGGTCCAGAACTGATTAAGTTTGGTCTGAATAGGGCAAAGCACAAAGACTATCACATCCTTTCTAGGCACTTTGTTTCTAATAATGCAACATAATATAGCAATAGCCTTTTTTTTTGATTGTCATGTCACATTATTGACTCAGAGTGAGTTTGAGATCTCCCTAAAACTCCCTGGTCTTTTTCATACAAATTATTTTCTAGTTATACGTCTAACCTTATTCTATATTTGTGCAGCTAGTTAAAAATAAAAGTTTTAATTCTTTTTGTATTTTCCAAAGCAATCATTTCCTGATAACCACCTGATAACTTCCCTGCCATTTAACTCTACCTTGAGAAAAACAGTTACAAACAAAATCAAACAACAAACAGTGTCTGAAAGTGCACGCATTTCCCCATGAAGAGTAGGGAAATATGTTTTATTTGTTTTCTGGGATCAAGATTGGTTATTACAATAAATCTGAATTCAACTTTACTTTTGTTTTTGTCTGCATTGTTTTGGTCATTGTATGTATTGTTAACTTGATTCTGCTTACTTCACTCTGAATTAGTTTATATAAATCTTCCCATTCTAATGCCACATTTTTTTCAGTCTTTCCCCAAGTAACACGCACCTACTTTTTTTTTTAGAATATTTTTTGTACCATAAAAGAGCTCCCATGAATGGTTTGGTGTATATGGACCCTTTTTTTATGTCTTTGATCTACTTGGAGGGTCAGTGTGCCCAGTAGTGGTAATGCTGGGACAAAGGCTATGAGCAGTTTAATGCCTTTTCTTGCTAAATGTCCTTCCCTTTGCTGCTTATGTTGTCAGTGGGAAGAGAGCCTGAGGAGCACAAGATTGGGAGTCCATCATCTAGTCCCAGCTTTTATGTTGGGTGGAAAGGCAAGGCTTCTCTGCTGTTGGGCACAAGTGACACATCCTCATCTCTCATGTTCCGCTTTCTCTAAAAATCGTGAGAAGTAGGTATGGCTTCCAAGAAAGCTCTGCCCAGCCCTGGTCAACAGCTGATGGCCTAATGTATCAGTTTTTATGGCTGCTAACTCAAAACACAGAGAAGATGGAAGGTGTAGGCAGTGGATTTAAAACATCATAATGTTCTGGCCAGTAAATAATTGATGTTCCTGTCATGGACTCTTAGAGTTATAGATTTAAAGCTGAAAAGGAACCCAGGCACCGTCTAATTCAACTTCTTTGTTTTACACATCAAGAAGGCACCATGAGGCTCCTGGTGAATAAATGACTTGCATCAAGTTTCACAGTTAATAAATGTCAGAGGTGGGATTTGAACCCAAGTCCTCTGATTTCTGTTCTAATGTTCTTTCCAGTATACATACCAAATTTGAACTCATATCTGACACCAACCCCATAACCCTGTCCCAAGTGGTTGGGCAATGAGGCACATCTGGACAATGTTCTGAATATGAGTCAGATGCTCAGCTTCCTGTCTCTAAGCCCCTCCCCACCTCCCAAGTTCCTTCGGTGTCCTGAGGCTTAAGGTCTGTGATAGATGTAAGCCTCTTTTGGAACTCCTCTTCTTTTGCCTCTGATACCCTGAAGTTTGATCACTTATCGTTATGAGCCCCTTGAGAATGGGGCTGTCTTTTGCCTTTCTTTGTATCCCTAGCACTTAACAGAGTTCCTGGAACATAGTAGGTGCTGGATAAATGTTTATTGACTGACTGATTAAAACCCCAGAGGAGGCAAATGGAACTTATGGAAAAGTGTGGGGGTAGGATGGGAAGGAAATAGTGTCCCCAAGGGGCAGAGTGGCTTATAGAAAGGAGTTCCTGCGAAAATGAAGACAAATTATACCTCCTTCACAGGGATGCTTAAGGCTAGTTCTGCTTTTAAAGCTTTGAGAGGTAGCATGACATGGTGGGAAGAGCTCCGCGGCTTAGGAAGCCTGTGTTACTTTTTTTATCTTTGACAATTACTCAGAGCTCACTAGCTATGTGATCATGGGCAAGTCACCTTCTCAGAACCTCAACTTCCTCATCCATAAAACGAGAATAAAAATACTCATGCTACCACCCTCACAGGGTTGTGAGAAGAAATGGTTTTCAAACCCTAAAGTGTTCTTTAATGTGAGTTACTATTGTTTTTAGGTTTCGGGGCAAGAGAGTTCATTCTTGATGACATCTCAAAGGGGCTTGTTGTGGTGGCTCTTGTAAGAACTAACTTTTATATAAGCCCTCAAAATTTGCAAAACCTTTGATATCCCATTTGATCTTGACAATTCTGTAAGGTAAGTGCTATTTTTTATAGCCATTTGACAGCTGAGGAAACTGAGGCAAAGATCAATTAAATGACTTGCCCAGAGTTATATAGCTGGTTGATGTGTGATGTTAGTTTTGAACCCTGGTCTTCTGGACCATAAGTTCACCATGCTCTCCATGACACAGCATTACCTCTATCTAGATGGCAAGGTTCCTGAGAACAGAGTCAGGAAAACACATGATGGGCCCACTGGGAACCCTGGAGACCCCCTGAACTATTGCTTCATGGGTCCCCTTAGATCTGTAATTGGAAGAAAAAAGTTAGTGTAGGTGTTCAGCTCTTCAGTGCACCTGTCATTTTCTTATTTCCCTTTTTTTGTCTGTAGAAAAATGAATGAAAAATTAAAAACATTCACAAAAGTATGGTAAAAGCAGCATCATGTGCCCCCAAATAATATAGTACAATCCTATTTGACTCTGCCACATGCCTTTCATCTTCAGATTTCAAAGAGCATGAATGATCCAGAACATTGCAACATTAATAGGCTAAATATTTATTATACATAGAAAAGATAAGAATATTTTAAAATTGCAAAATTGTGCATTAACTTTCTGAAAAGACATCTTAAGGCAAAAGTTTGATCTCTTCTAGGTTTTTATTGAGTGCTGGACAGAATCATAGAATTATTAAAGCTTCAGAGTTAGAAAAGACTTCAGTGGCCGCAGAATCCAACACATAACCATGAAATAATCCTTTTTGCAATATAGTCAGGTGATCCTTTAGCCTTTGCTTGAAGGAATCTTGAGGAGAACCCATTAGTTCTTGAGTCAGCCCATTCCACTTTTGATCATCTGATTTTTAGGAATTCATTCATTCATTCATCTATTCATTCCACAAGTATTTATTAAGCATCCACAATGTACTAGATGCTAGG
Source organism: Vombatus ursinus (assembly GCF_900497805.2). Classification (NCBI taxonomy): domain Eukaryota; kingdom Metazoa; phylum Chordata; class Mammalia; order Diprotodontia; family Vombatidae; genus Vombatus; species Vombatus ursinus. The sequence continues at coordinate 20,988,361 of NW_020940355.1, read as the reverse complement.
GCGCTGTATTAAGTGTTGAGGATAGGATACAAAGGCAAAAATAAAAAGGAGTTCCTGCCCTTAGTGACCTTACTTACTCCGAGAAGTTTTTTCTCCCCCTTCATATCAAGCCTAAATCTGCCTCTATAACTTGTTCTGCTTTTAGGGGCCAAACAGAATGAGCCTAATTCCTCTTCCACAAGATAGCCCTTCAAGCCGTTCATGGAGGGCAGCTATTTTACTTACTATAATTGTTCCCCATGTAATGGCCAAAGGCATTCCCCCCTCAACTTGCCCCAGACAGTGGTAATCAGAGTGGCTTCCAATCATGAATAAATTTTCAATACAATGTATTACTGAATAGGGTTATGCTTCATTCTAGAAAGTCTGCAATTATTCATACAATGAGGTCCCGGTGCCATGTGTTGTCTACTGGACATAATTGATATTTGAATCAAAGTACATGATGAAATGAGGCAAACAAATACTGTCCTCCTAGTAGTTATTATAGTACAATCCCTGACAGTTACTATATGGGGCACACACATGAAATAAATGGAAAAAAGACAGTAATTTTGATGAAAATTAAGCATCCTCAAAATAGGAGATGGGAAACGTGTCAGTTGGAGATCTTGTGACTATTTAAGAGAAGGGGGAAAAAAGAAGCACTTATGTTATAGGGTGGATAGGGAGGGAAAAGCAATGCGATTGGTTCTGTGCTGTCAGCTACCCTTTATTCAATTGTCCTGTTCTTGGGATACTGGTGTTGTATATTAATTACAAGTGAAACCACTTTCCCATTGTGAGGTTGTGGTGAGCAGAAGACCCCAGAATCAGAGTCCATATTTCAGAGTCCACGCACAGTGAATTCCTGGTGGTCTTTGGAGCTGTGTCTAGCTCTGAAGAGCTAAGGTGGAGAGCACGGTATATCACTTAACTGCTATCTTTGGAAAGTTGGCCTGTGGACATGAATCAGGCAGTTAGCCAACAATCAAAAACATGTACTAAGCACCTACTGTGTACCCAGCACTTTGCTAAGTAATCACTGCTCATCATATGATTGGCTCAGGTAGAAATGAAGCTAGGGTGGGGAAAAACAATGCTGGGGATAAAGGCCAAATTGGGAACCCTCACCTGTCCCATAACCACAGCTCAAGAAAGGATGGGCTCATTCACTCCCCCAGAGGTGTAAATGAGTTGTAAATTAAATTCGACTATAGTTTATTGAGATTTCCAAAGTGTAAAAAGCTGAGAGAGATAAAGGAGCTTACATAAGCATGACACACCATTGTAATACAAAATTGATGTCAAGCACACAGTAAGCATAGAAAGTATGCTGCGATGGCGTAGGGGTGGAGGAAGAGGGCAAAGGGTGAAGGAAAGGAAGTTATTGAGGGGTTCAAGAAGGAAGTTGTAGCCACACACCTGAGCCAGATCTTTAAGGGGGGTAGGTTATAAACAGGTGGAATGGGAGCTGGGCAGTAAGAGGGAGAAGGACCATGAAGTCCATGCCAGTAAGATAGAATCTTCTTGGGGGAAGCAGTGTTGCAGTTGTTGTTGTTTGGTTTGTTTTCCCAGCACCTAGTGCTTTGTATATAGGAGACCTTGATAAACAGTTGTTGTACTGAATTGAACCCCAAATGTGTTTTCATTTCTCTGTAAGTCAAATTCTGTCAACTGTTTTTAAAGTTATTTTCTGAGTCAGAATAGACAGAAGAATGCATAGTGCCAAATGTTTGAGTTGAAACAGGCACCTCCCTTTATTTGACCAATATAATACTTCCATCTTTTCAAAAATTAGTGATACCATTAGAGATTAAGAGCTGGAAGGAACCTTAGAGGCCATCTAGTCCAAACCCTTAATTTTGCAGATGAGGAAGTGAAAGCACTATTAAGTTATTTGCCCAAGGTCATACTATGCATTTGAAGTGGTATTTGAACCTGTGTCTTCCACTACACCACTTTACCTTTCTCAGGTGGATTATATAGACAGTAAGTGTCAGAGATGGGACTGTTACTATTGATGAGGTAGAAAAGAGTGCTTCAGGCAGATGGAGTAAGCAGGGCATGAGATAGGACATAAGATGCAGGATGTGACCAGCCAGAACAGTGATCAAAGAAGGCTGTGCATTGAAGCCCGCACCTGGACTTAGCTGTGTGCTCTCACAAAACACCCTCAATTCCAGAACAACTCTTCCTCTCCCCTTTCCTGTTCTCTTTGCTTATCACCTCCCGACTACCTGATATCCCAGGCATTTTGGAGTCATGCTTGCTCCTCCCATTCTCTTGTCCTCTTCCCCCATTCCATAAAATTGTATTTAAACCATACCTTTGACCTAGCTACCTGCCTTTGGCTCCTACAGGAAGCAGGGACACTCTGCTCCCTGGTGAGGGTAGCAGGGCCTTTGGCCCATTTGGCCCATTTGGGGCTCTGCCTCATGGGTAGCAGGCCTGCTTAGGTGCATCACCCCAATAAATGCCTTTCTTTGACTTGGAGACTTGTCTGAGGGAATTCTTTCAGGACACTACATTTATTCTTCATCATTTCACGTAGCACTCCAACATTCTTGGGGTCCAACATCACCAATGGTTACAGAGAAGGTCTAAGTGAATTCTTTTCATCTGAACTGCTCTCAACACTATACTCCTTCCAAAGTAAACAGACTAAAATCATTAGCCCTACTAACATTCCTCTCTGGAAAGAGGGACACAGACTTCCTCCACACTTTGAACATTTCTCTGCCTAAGAAATACAACTGCCCAAACAGTTGCAGTCATTGGACAATCACATTGCTACTAGTGAATTTGTGTGCATGATAAATCTGCCCATGTTGATCGTAGGAATGAAAAATGTCACAGGAAATAAATAATTCTCTACTCCCTGCAGTCCCAGGGGGTGGGGGTTGAACCTCAAGAAAAATGTCAACCCAAAATGCTAAGGTAGCTAAAAAAAAATCATTCAGAATCACAACAAGGCTAATGCTCTCTTCAGGATCAAGGCAGAAGGAGTCAGGCTTCTAAGAGACCTAAGCTTAGTGACATCTTGGGGCCAGTAAGGCATTGATGGTCCTACAGTCTGACCTTTCCCAATGAGACACAGAGGAGATCCTTTCAATAAAATGTGGCTTCTTTTTAATAACCATAATTACCTGTCACATAAGTATTCCCCAGAAGCCTGAGCTGGGCTTCTAATCCTGGGCAAAAGGGGCTACAGTGATGTTGCCCAAATTCCCAATGTCGGGCAGAAGTCTTTCACCTCTTTCTCTAGGTCTGGGCCCACCCACCTCAAACCGAAAGGGTAGATCACTGTGTCTAGAATCAGAGAACTTGGGAAGCAGCATAGGGATGGTGAAAAAAAGCCTGGATTTGGTGTCAGAGAACCTGAGTATGAATCCTGGCTAGGCCTTCATATTGTCAACTGTAAAATGGAGGGATTGATTGGATTAGGTGACTTCTAAGGTCCCCTCCTATTCTCAACCCATGAGCCTGGTTTGTCTAGGCTTTGCTACTTACTAAATGGGTGATCTTGGGCAAATTATTTCTCCTCTCTGCTCCTCAGTTTTCTCATCTGTAAAATGAAGGAGCTGTACTTTAATGCCCCTGCTAGCTCTACATTTGTGGATTGAATAGATGAAGCTGCTATGGGCTTTCTCAATACATGTATTATATACTTAACCAATTGAACTGTTTGTTGAATTGTATCTTGTTAACAACTGACTAGGGTACTGGGGAAAGGGGAATGGAACAAGGAGAGGACAGATAATTTTGTTCTACAGAAAATTGCTAATATGTTTCCTTTTTTGGTCAGTCATCAAGCTCTCAATATTTCTCCAAAATCATCATCACCATCACCATCACCACCACCACCACCACCACCACCACCACCATCATCATCATCATCATCATCATCATCATCATCATCATCATCATCATCATTTTTAAACCAGTTCTTCCAAACAGTGGAAAATCCAACTAATCAGAGTTTCCTTTCCCATCCTCAGGTGGACCTACTAACAAGAAATGAAATGATAACAATGTTCAGCATGGACCTGGATAATTAACAACCAAATTGTCGGAGAGCAGGGACCAGACCTCCTCTGGGTTGTGTATTCCATAACTCCATTGTATTAGTATAGTACCAACCAGCTTATAGATGCTCAATAATGGTAAATGAATGAATGTGTGAATACCTTGACTCTTCTTGATAGGTACTAAATTCCTGTCTTAAGCTAGGGACATTTGGATCGTTCTGTTTCCCCATGTTCCATTGGATGGAATTGTGAATCTGTTAGAAAAATATATCGAGAAAACTTCGGGTCTGGATAAACCAGCTTGGTTTTTTTGCTCCTGCATTTTATGTTTTCATCACAGTGTTAGGAGTCATGGGAGTCAGATCTCGAAAGGACCTTAGAGATTACTGAGTTCAAACCTGTCATTTTGCAAGTGAGGAAACTGAGTCTCAGATAGGGGAAATGATTTGCTCAATGACATACTGGTTATGTGACCTTGAGTAAGTCACTAAACTTCTTAGATTTTAGGAAACTTTCTCTGACTATAAATTTTGGAGAAGGTGAATCCTTGTATTGATATAGAGAGTATCCTCACCTGGGAGTTCTTTATGTACTCTTGCTGTTTTCATGAAATCACAGTTCCTCTCCCTATCCCCTATTGCTATCATAACATAGTAGAGAAACAGGGATGGGCAGAGGTTGTAAATTTCACCTTGCTCATTTTAATTCTTGCCATTTTAAGCAATCTTTGGGCCTTATTTGGCATAGCTACAGTTCCTTTATCACACAGTGATATGTTGATAGACTTGTGGAATGTGTCAGGGTGGCCGATGATTCTCATTCAGTTCTGGGTGTGGGGAAGGATGGAACAGAGCACAGGTATGGTTCCAGCTTGGTCATTGCTTGGTAAGATCAAAATCAAAGGAGTCCCATCAGAAGAGAAAGAAAGGTCTGGCCAGATTTAGAACAGGTGGGACCAATTTGGGGAGTCGGGAAGCAGGTCAAAGCATAGCCTGTATACAGGGTCAGTATCAGATTAAATTGGAGAAGGGTTAAGACACACAGAGAGACCCCTAGGATGGAGTCTGGAAGTTCAATGACATTGGATAAACAGGAAACCTGACAAAGCAGTAGTACTCTGGTGGGTTAGAATTGACTGCCTGACTCTTTCAGGCAAGCACGTGGTGTTGATAGCATGACTTTGGAAAGTTTAGTTAATTTAATGAGATGGCTGGGTTTGAGCCTGTTCCTGCTGGGGGCCAGTCTGAGCCAGCTTTCAGGGACTTTGCTTCCTGAGGAGGTCTTACACCCTTCTAGGGTGGTATCTTTAACTCTCTTGTGCCCAATATCTATGTTTAGCAGCAGTTGAATGTCTTTCAGGCAAATGGGCATCTCTCCCCTAGATTCATCTCTTCTGGGTCTTTGGGCCCTTGTCTTCCAGTTTGTGTTCTAAGGGGGCCCACAAGTGAACTGGAGAATCCAAGCCCTGACAGGTACCACCTAAGCTTTGATTGCTAACAAGAAAGAATCTGAACTAGAAAATGGGTTTTCACAACAGAAACCTCACTTCTCACTGAACTGTTGAGTGCCTTGATGCTCTCTTGTTGTATTCAGGTAAGGGCCAGATGGTCTGTCAGTGTGGAATCAAAGATCATTTGTGTTTGTTTTTATTATTAAAAAGCAATTCCTTTCATTTTAGCTTGTGCTTACAAAATTCCAGAGAAGGATGTAATTCTTTAGATCCTAGTCAGCACGTAAAAAAAAAATAGAGGACAAGGTCATCTTATTACATGGGATTCTTACAGGACATTTTATTGCATGTTATTTTTTTTAGTGGGGTGTTACTACCTTCCTCTTACTGGAGCAGGTCTCTTTCTCAGATCTCTTCTACCAACCTATAGCCCACGTGACAACCTGTTTTTTAAAAATTTTGTTTTGGTGAGGCAATTGGGGTTAACTGACTTGCCCAGAGTCACGCAACTAGTGAGTGTTACGTATCTGAGGTCGGATTTGAACTCGAGTCATCTTGACTTCAGGGCCTGTGCTCTTACCCAGCTGCCCTTAACCTGAGCTATTTCACTGGCCATCAAGGATCTTCCCTAGTTCATAACCAGTAAGAAAGAGAATCCATTGTTAAAATCACTCTCCTTCTGAGAAGACCACAGTGGCTCCCAGTGGCTTATCAAATCAAGATGGACCCCAAGGCCACCAATAATTAGTCCCCACCTGGAATGCACTTACTCTTTTCTGCCAATTGTCTGTCTCTAATCTTCAGAAATAACCAGAGTTGTAGTAGAATGTAGAAAGAGCCAAGGAAGATTTCCTCTGGGATCACTGACTTAAGTCAGATTCAAAACTCCCATGAGAAAAATTTTCAGAACTGCTACAGATCAGGGATCATTTGTTCATTTGTCAAGCATATATTAAGTGCCTAAGTAACACACTGTGTTAGACTCTAGAGATATGAAAACAAGATGAAAAATAACCCCTGTCCTTAACCTTAATGAATGTATTCTCTCTGTCTCCTCCTCCCTCCCTCCACATGTGTGTGTAAAACATTTACACCGATAAATAAGCATATGATAATATTTTGAGGATATAAAACATCAACCAAACTTTTTTTGAATGTCAGGACCTTGAAAGCATCTTAAGCTGTTCTCCATTGCTCTGTGAATGTAGTTCAGCTGGTGTGGGAAGGAGAATATTAATAATAACCATGCAAATGTACATGTGGCCACATACATAGGACATAAACAAGCATTTTTGTTTGGCAGTCTGGGATAGCCTATGAACCCCTTCTCAGAATAGTTTTAAATGTATAAGATGAAGCACATGGGATTACAGAAGAAGCCAAAGGTTAGTAAAAATGTAGATCTAATTTTTTCCCCTATTCCAATTCACTGATCCACTGAAACCTTTCTATAGACCCTGTGGACCTCAGATTAAGAAACCCTCACTTCAAGTAATATAGGGACTGCAAACAAAAGCACCATACCCTGATTCTCTTATGATTTTTAGGTTAAATTTCCTTAAGGATTTTATACTTGTATTAACCTATGTTCTCTTAGCTGAGCAACTTAGGTGGAGGAAGCAATCTGAAAGATGGGAGCAGAGCTAGTAAAAGTTTGGAGAAACCAGAGATTTCTTTTAAAGATATCTTTAAAGATTTCTTTTAAAGACAATCTGTAACTTGAATCATATGACATTTAGTTTTAGTAATTGGTGATGAAATCTGAGCCTGAAAGAAGCCTAAAAATCCTGGCTTTTGACAACACATTTAAGATATAAGACTTTCAAATGCCTGAAATAATTTGATATCCAAACATTTGTTTTCAGTTGTTTTAAGGTACATGAAAAAAGTTTTTCATAGACTTAGTAAACATATTTTACCAAAGATGGTAATAATAATTGATATTTATATCATACTTTTAAATTAAAGACTTCAAAATTGTATCAATTTTAAGGAAACTTACATGTATTGAAATAATTATAATTTAAGGCTTTGAGAATAAAACAAAAACTCTAAATGTTTTAAATAAAATATTTTACTTTTCCAAAAGAAAAAAAATATTTATTGAGCAACTACCATAGGGAATACAAAGGTGTATGAGACATTTTCTTTGTCTTATGCCTCCCACTAGCTATGTTCCCCCCACTATTTGGTGCCAGTGAGTTGTACCCCACTTCCATTTAACCACTTAACCATTTATAAATGGATATTTACTTCAAAGACATAACCAACAACAATCATATAAACATTTCCCCTACACACACTTTGAGGGCACACCTTTCCTAGATGACCTTGGTGTCTAGGGAGAGTGGGCTCAAAAACTTCAGTTTTTATATATTATCTCAGTTGCCATTAGGCTGAATCCAGAAGGTCATTTCTGAAGGTCACTCCTTGCTCTTCAGGGTAAAGGAATGCTACCTTTCTTGGCTCTGTCTACATTCAGTGCTGAACTGATCACAAAACCTGGAAACTGAGACCTTGGGACGTGGCAATGCCAGGTTGCCCAGACACCCAGACACTTGTTTTCCTGATCTTTTAAAGCTAACAAGGTCAGAATCTCCCATCTCTTTACCAAAACCAAAAGAACAGACAAGGAACCTATGCCTGTATTCATTGGCTAGATGTCAGCCATAATAGGAAAGCCACCCAGCCTCTTCCCTAATGGCATTGTCTCTCACTACACTACAGAAATCAAGTAACCAATGTGGCAACTCTCTCAACTGCTGGTGCTGGGTCAGAAAACTGAGGAACAGGGCATTGGAATAGGTCACCACATGTGAGGGCAACTGTGTGGCACTCCACTAAGCCTGAGAAATAAGCTCAGAACCCAACCAGGGCCAGTTCTGTTCCCCCCCTCCCACCCAAATTCATTTTGGGCAGAGACCTGATGAGTGTGAACTCCCCAGTGAGGCTGAGACACCTTGAGATACAGCCCCCAAGGAAACCACCACCAGAGGGTAGATAGTCAGACAGTGAATAACAGGGGAAAAGAAACGGAGAGGGCCTGAAATTGTCAAAGATCTCAGGAAAAAGAAAGTCAAAGACCTTGAAAATAAGTAGCTAAATCAACAGGGAAAACATTAATAGCAGAAGGAAATATAGTCTCCAGATCTAGCAAATTAGTGCAGGCTTCAACGAATAAATATTACAAAACAAAGGAACATGATTCAACACTTGTGGAGAAAAAGGACCCTATGGAATTTGAGGAAAACATGGAGTCACAACACACTTTCTGGGTGATTTAAAAAAGAAATGAGAATTAAGAGAGTAGAATTTATGCTCTTCACAGCAAAAATAATGTACAGAACAGAAAAACTAGAATCTGCAATGACAAGCCTCAGCAAAGAAACAAAACAGAGAAAAGATTGAGATTGCAAATAAATAGAGGTGAAGGACACTCAGGAAGAAGAGAAGCAAAAAAAAAACACCCCAATAACATTAAAAGAAAATATACTCACTATGCAAGCCAAACAGAATTATTTTTAAGACAGGATGCATAGACAATCTAAAGGTGATAGGTCTCCCAGAAGAACAAGATAGGACAAAAAATCATTAATATGATAATCAAGGAAATAATAGCAGGAACTGTCCAGAACTTCTGAAAGTAGAAAGTGAAATTCCAATTGAAAGAATTCTCATGTTGTTTCCAGAAAGAAAAAAAAAAACCAAGGCTGCAAACTCCAAGACACATAGTGATTAAATTTATTAATTTAATTCAGAAACAACAAGTTCTGCAAGCAATCAGGCAAAAGAGATTTTTAAATTCAAAGGAAAGGAAATTCGAATAACACAAGACTGTTCTACACTCACCAGAAAACACAGGAGAGAATGGAATAATGTGTTCCAAAGAGCAGTAGAGCTCAGAACACAGGCCAGGGTGACCTACCTTGAAAATATGAGCTTAATGCAACGATCAACTTTGATAGACTTGGTTCTTCTCAGCAATACAACGATCTAAGACAATTCCAAAAGACTCACAGTGAAAAATGCTGTCTACATGGAAGTCTGAATGCAGATCAAAGCATACTTTTCATTTTTTTTCTTTCTTGTGGTTTCCCCCCTTTTGTTCTGATTCTTCTTTCATGACATGACTAATGTGGAAATATTTTTAATATGATTGAACATGTATAGCCTACATTAGATTGCTTGCTTGCTGTTTTTGGGAGGAGGGAGGGGAGGGAAGGAGAAAAAAAATTGTAACTCAAAATCTCATAAAAGTAAATATTGAAAACTAAGACTAACTAACTAAATAAATGTTTAGAAAAGCAAAAAGAGAAGAAAAGAAAATATGAGTTTAACTGTGAATGAAAAAAGATGGATGCTCAATAATAAAGAGGCATTTGAAACATTCTTAGAAAGAAAACCAGACCTGCAAAGATTACTTGCTTCTCAAATACCCTAGACAACAGAAATGCAGAAAGGGTGAACAAATGCAGCAAACAATGACAGCAACAGAGTGATAATAGGAATGTTTTCTAAATGTGCACACTGAGACAGGGATGAAGGTAGAAGTCAGATATTATGAACAGAACCAGGCTAAACTCTGTCTGTAGGTAAATCAATGTTTTTGTCATTGTTTGTTTGTTTTGGTGTGTGTGTGTGTGTGTGTGTGTTTGTGTGCGTGCACGTGCGAGCATGAAGAAACAGCCTTAGAGCATCATCTTACACCACACTCCACAATACATTCCAAATTGATACCTCAACATTCATGATCACACATTTTCTCCAAGACCACTAAAGTAATTGGTAGGAATTTCTTCCAAAGTACAGCTGTCACTGACTGAGAGTCTAAGATCTCCAAGCCTCTTGAACTTGCCCTCAAACTTGAACATAAACATTTTGAGATTGATATGTGGTCACTCAGTATACTCAGTATCAGGCAAGGAAACACAGAGCAGATGGAGCATCCATGGGCTCCTGCTCAAGCTCACCTCTTTGCTCTAGCTGCCATAGTGGAACAGCTAAGATGCTGTTATGGTGAAGGGAAATCCTTCCAGCTGTAACCTGGGGTCAGAGTTAGGATGACACATTCTAGAAATGGTTTGAAAATTTTCTTCTCCTATATGATTGTCCCTGAAAGACTTTCACTCTAACATATGAAACTTAATTTATAATTTTTTAAAGGTGCTATGAAAACATAGCACTTTAAGCTTTCAAAAGATTTTGAATAAGGATAGATAGGATTTCATGGTCTAGACCTCTCGGGGGGGGGGTCAGTCTAGAAGGGATGGGAAGTTAAATAGGAAAAAATTTGCATAAGAAGGAGATGGTGGAATTTTTAGAAGAGGTCAATATTGTTGTTTGTCCTTTGTTTTTGAAGAGGACCAGTGACATTATGGGGTGATGTCTTGACTCATGGGTGAATTGGATTTAAGTGAGGCAGAGTTGCATAAAGTCATCAGCCTCACTCTCTCTTCCAGAGTCATCAAAGTCCAGTGGCAAGACAAAAGTCAAGATAACTGACGATGGCCTGGAATGCAGTGGATGACCTTGGTGGCTTTGATGTCTGACCAAGCTCTAAGCTCTCCACAGTGTCTGCTTCAGTTGCCTTCATGGATGTTGGAACAAATTGTTTTTATTCCCCCATTCTGCCAGGGGAAATCTTCAAATGCTTGGGATAGACATTCCCCTAACTCTCTAATGAGTTTGATGCCTGTCAATTACCTTCAACCTGGTTTAGCCAGCCTGCTGAGATAGTTTACTAAGGGGAGGTATGGTTGCTGTGCACAGGTTAGAGTTGGGTGAATCAGGTGTACTCCAAAGGTGGATAAGCAGTTCTGAAAAGGGCTTGGCGAGCCCTCACAGTACAGATGCTAGTCCCTGAACACCCCATATAACCCGGAGGTCAATATAGTTACACAGGGAACTCATTGGTCACCTTTGATTTTCAAAAGACATCTACAGAGTATGGATAGGTAATGGAAGATAATTACTGAAAAGTAGCACAATTCTGTGAGAACAGTGTCAGGAGCATTAAAGCTCAAAATGAGTTGAGGTGAGCAGGAATTCATAAGGACAACACAAAGGGAATTTTTAGCTATATTAAGACAAAAGGAGGATGAAAGAAGAGATAGGACCTATGTTTGGGGTAAATGGAATGATGATTATGAATGATGAGAAGTCAGAATTACTAAAAATCTTATTTTCCTTTTTCTCTACTAAAGAAAGTGATCTTTGAGCTTGAAAGGGAAGAACAAAAATAGCTAATGTAGATACACCCACAAGTTTTCATCACCTACCTGTTTACCCTATTTATTTTGGAGAAAATGGCATCTACTGTAGAGGACCTTTTAGAACCTTTCAGAATGGTATTGAAAAACTATGCATAAGTATCCTGTATACATTCCTTACTGCCTCTGTAAGTCCTTGAACTTCTCTGGCCTCAGGACACTAGATTTTCAAAGAATGTGTAAGGTAAAAAAATGGGTCCCCTGAGGTTTTCTATTAAACTCCTACTTTATTTTGTACAGTCCTTTACCACTCCCATATTAATCTTATGGCATGTCCTAGTGGTTAACACTGCCTGGCACATAGTAGGGGCTTAATAAATGTTTATTTATTTTGGTGAGGCAATTGGGATTAAGTGACTTGCCCAGGATCACACAGCTAGTGAGTGTAATGTGTCTGAGGCTGGATTTGAACTCAGGTCCTCCTGACCAGAGCTCTATCCACTGCGCCACCTAGCTGCCCCAACAATAAATGTTTGTTGAATGAATGAGTAGCCAGGGCTTGAAGGGTTCCTTTCCTGGTGAGTAGTGATACCATTCTGAAAAGTTTTTTACACGGAGTCCCTGACAGTCTACCCTCAAAGACTGATTGTTGCCATAGGGCCATTGATAGATAAAGAAAGTGGAATTTCCAGATTATTGAATGTTGAGAATGGTGAATCCTCTAAAGTCTATTATTCCATGATGGTGATGCCATGAAGGCTGCTGGAGATAGGACTATTCTTTCTGACAGACCTCATGCAACAGCCTCAGTTAGTCCTTTTCCACCAAGAATATTGGGGTTAAGGAAGCCAGGCTCAGAAAGCTTAAATGACTTGTTAACCGGCACAGATAGAGTAAGTGACAGGGCCTGGGATTGGAACCCAGGACTTCTGACTCCAAGTCCTCCACTTTTTCCACCATACCAATAAAATACAAATACCTATGTGCCTTAAAGCAGGATTTTCTGGTATTAAAAATATGGTATTTATAAAAAGTAATGTGGAAAAGTGTACTCCATTGTGCCCTACTGTGTTTTAACTGTCAGATGAGTTAATGTTTAGTTTGAAGTTTGAAGAAAGGAGATTCTTTTCTTAGGTGATAAGCATTTTGTTAGGCATTAGTTTAAAAAAATGGAGACAAATTGTTTGAACAAATTGTTGAAACGAAAGTTGACAACCACCTACTTTGCATCTACCCTTGTTCTGGCTTTGCCCATGGCCCAGATATTGAACAGACTATGCCCTCCCAGCTCTAGGATAGTGTGTTGCATATAACCATCACTTGCTAAATGTTCTGTGAATAGAACTGACTTACTTTTAAAACCTTTCCCTCACTACCCTGTGAATAAACAGACTGAAGCATGACTGGAGAGAATGACTGCCATGGTTCTTAATTATCTGTACAGAACCTGACAGGATCAATACCATGGTAGGTAAGAATGAGTGTGAGGTCTGGCAGGCCTGAGCTGTATAAATCATGTTCACTGTGCTGGACTCTGATTTGTGGGCTTCCCTCTCTCTATAGACATGACCAGAGCTCCAGGTTAGGGGAGAAGACAGAATCACAGAATATGAAAGTTGGAAGGGTCCCTAGCAGTCATCTAGTCCAATCCCAGTACGTGAAAAGAATCCAAGCTAGAACACACCAGACAAGTGATCATTTGGCCTCTGTTTAAATAACTCCAAGGAGTGGGGAAACACACCATCTCCTGAGACAGCTCTTTCCACTTTGGGATGTTTCTGATTGTTAGGAAGTCTATTGGCGTCCACTCATTTGCTCCTGGTTTGGCCCTTGGAGGCTGAGAAGAACAAGTCTAATCTCTTTTTTTCACATGACATCCCTTCTAGAAGTCCTTCTCCAAAATGGGAGCAGATCCTGCTATGGCATAGATGCGATCTAAAGCTGTAACTAGACAAGGAAAGAGAGGGGTATCATTGGCGAGGCCTGGAAATTCTCAGGAAAGTGAGAAAAATGACCCAGATCTGTCTCCCCTCACTATGAGCTCTGGTAAACCTCCTCTGTCAGCTTTGGTTTCCTAGTTTGACCTGGTTTGGGCTGGAGCTGGAACTGGATCCTTGCTTCATTTTTAATAGAAGCTTTTGTTCTTCCTCGTAAGTCTATTGATTATTACAATTATGCCCTTTTTGCTCTTCCCCAAACTACATTACACACATTAACAGCTAGTTTAAAATGCCATTAGAAAACCATATAAGCCTTGGTGGAAGAGAGTAGAGGAAATGAATCTCTACAAGCATGCTTCCAGTAAGGCATTCTATGGATGGGGAAGTCTGGCTGCATTGCATTTCCTTCTCTTAGGGGTTATAATCCCCCTGGGCCTTCCAGATAGCAAGCCAACTGCTTGCTCAGCTCTGTCATTACACTCTGGGAGAGCCAGGAAGTGGATGGGGGCAGCAGATACCATGCTTTCTTGTCCCATTCTTTGCTAATGCTATGATTGCTATGTGACTGGTTTGTGGGGCTCTCACTGACTTATGCTTTCCTATACTAGGTAGCACAGAAAAAGGTTTATTTCCTTATGGAAAATCTTGAGGTAAAAATTTAAAGGCCTCATTTCAGAGGATCAGTCTTGGTATTTCAAGTATGTTTCCTCTTCCTTTTTGAATTGTTGCTCTTTTTTTGCTTACATCACTGCCATATTCCAAAGGTTCCTTACCACTTTGACCCCCTACCAGTAGAATATTCTGTGGAGCAAAGCAGCACAATTAAATAAAACAAATCATTGTTTGTTTATTGTTTATTACTTGTTTGTTGTATTGTTGTATTATTATACATAATACAATAATAATTATATTATTATTTGTTTATTGACTCTAACAGTATAGGCCTCATTCCATATGTATAATCCATTATTGTTATTGTTCAGTCATTCAATTGTATCCAACTTTTTGTGACCCCATTTGGGATTTTCTTGGCAAAGATATTGGAGTGGTTTGCCATTTCTTCCTCCAGCTCATTTTACAGATGAGGAACTGGGTCAAACAGGGTTAAGTGACTTGCCAGGGACAGATAGCTAATAAGTATCTGAGGCCAGATTTGAACTCAGGAAGATGAGTCTTCCTGACTTCAGGCCTGGCATTCTATCTACTATGCTACCTCACTGCCCAAGTATAACCTATTACTGTCTGCCAAAAAGCTCTATTGGCTTTCTATATTGCTTTCCTTTGCATTACTGTGGTCAATCACAAAAATTGTTCTCTTCATTCTTGACTATTTTTGTCTTTGTATCTCCAGCACCCTAAATGACTATTTGTTGTTTGATTGGTTCTGATTACTTAGCTTTGTATCAGTTCATTAAAGTCTTCCCAAGTTCCTCTGAATTCTTTATATTAATTGTTTCATATTGCATAGTTTCTTTGTTCAACTGTTCCCCAATGAGTGGGCACCAGTCTCTTTGCTTCCAGTTCCAAATATTCTTCCGAGTACATTTTCTATTATTCTAATTTACTTGAATTTCTTACTGATACCTTTCTTGATAACAAGGAACTTTGGAATGTAGGCAATAGTTTTCATTTAAGAATTTCACAGCCTTTGCCATTGAATATAGTAAGAAACAATGAGGCCAAAGGAAAAACCATCAAAAGAATAATTGAAGAAGAGACCATAGAAGTAGCAGTATGAAGACCTGAATTTTAATTGTTTCTTAAATACTTACTTATCTGTGTGACCCTAGGCAAGTCATTTAACTTCTCTCAGCCTGAGTTTTCTCACCTGCAAAATGGTGAAATTACTATGATAGAAGTAAGAGAAGTTCCAGACCAGGACAATGCTTCACAAACCAAAATTAGGGAATGATCATAAGAGAAGAAAGTTGTGGCTTGTACTAGTATTTTAACACACAACCAGGCACAAAGTGGGGTATAAGTATTTTTTTTACAATAAGAAAGCTAAGTATGGAAAATATAAGGAGTTCAGAAGAATAAAGAGAAATAAAAAGCAAGGCTTTGGATTTTGTTTAATTGGTTAGCTCCTACACTGCTTCCCCCACCCCCCTTAACCTAGAATCCATGGACCCTCAAGGGGACTATTGGTAGATTTTAGGGTGTCCATTAATTTGGATTGGGCAAATTACATTTTTTTTCACTGATGTCCAACTGAAATTTAGAATTTCCTTCAATTACTTAGACATTATTCTGAGGAGGATCCATGGAATCCTCTGCCAAAGAGGTCCCTGACACAAAAAGGTTAAGAAACTCTGTTTAGGGGGGCAACCAAAGTGTTGCAACCTACTGTGGGATGTGACACACACATAAATGCAAAACGCCACATAAATTCATAGGGTATCAAGCAAAGTCTATATGAGGTCCAAGTGAGGACCAATTGTTCTTGCCTGAGGGAATCAGGGAAGGTTTCATGGAGGAGAAGACATTTAGGTTAGGCTTCAAGAGATAAGTATGAGCTGAATTGATGGGTTGGGGGAAGAAGGCATTTCAGGGACAGGCAGCTTTCCTAAGCAAAAGAAGCAGAAGTCAATTAATGAGCATTTATTAATCATTTGCTATGTGACAGACATTGACTGTTCTGAGCCCTGGTGATATAAAGGCAAAAAAATGAAGTTCTACCCTCAAGGAACTTATATTCTAATGTGGGAGGCAACATGTAAATAAATAGGTACATACAAGATACCTTTAGGCAGATGGAAAATAACTCTAGAGGGAGGGGAAGGCTGAGGAGTCTAGGAAAGACCTTTTGCAGAAAGTGACATTTGAACTGGGTCTTGAAGGAACCTAAGGATTCTAAAAGGCAGAAATGATAAAGGAAGGGGGCTTAGAGGAGGCCTCCAGGCAGATCTCCTAGGGAGGATACTGGGAGAGATATGGACAAAATTTGCATAGGATGAGATGTGGGTGGATTCTGATTTGGAATGATGGCCAACACATATAATCTACACTGATGAGGTTATGGATCTATCAATGGAAACCTCAGAGCAGGTTGAGCTCCTTGGTAAAAGCCAAATTCAGATGCCTCATTGGAAAGACTTTGAATGTAAGCCAGCGTTATGGGCTGTGTATCTGACATGCAAGGATCAACCTAGCTATGTTCAAAGAAACACTGAAGGTTTGACTACCAGATGATGACATTTTATTTTGGTTACAATCCCTCATGAAGATCACCTCCTAAAAGAGGGAGAGGATTGTGATTAGTGTCTAGAATTATGGGTCATTTAAAGTGTAAAAGTATTGTTAAGCTGACACCTATCTAATGCTATAGACAGTTTGCAAAGATTTACTGTTCAGAGACTTTTGGTAGATTTTGTTGAAGGCTATTTCTGTTATAAGGTGGAAAAAGAACCTGGGAAAGGAGGATGTAGGGCTAGAAGTTGCAGGTGTAGGGCTACTGTCAATGTAACAAAGGTTGGATTGACAAAACTTAGTGACTGGATAGAAAAGATGAAGGAAGAATCAACACCAAAGTTTCAAACATAGGAGAATGAAATGATTGTACCACAGACAGAAATAATGGTCTAAAAATGGAGCAGGCTAAGACACAAAGGAAATGAACTCTATTTGTGACACATTGAAATTGATTTAGGAGGCTCTAGGTATCTATTTACCTTGTCTAACCCTAGTTAGACATTGAGATGCCAATGGGACATCCAAGTGATGATGCCTTAGAAAGCTGAGGACATAGATTTAGGAGTCATCTGAATAGAGATTGATAATTGAACCCCTAGGGATGAATAAGATTGCCAAGGGATAGTGTAGAGAGAGTCAAGTCAATGAGTCAAATCAACAAGCATTTATTAAGCACCTCTTATATGCCAGGCACTGTGCTAAGCAATATGAATTCAAATAAAGGCAAAGTAGTTCCTGTCCTCGAGTATAATCCAGTGGGGTAGACAACATGAAAACAACTATGTATAAGCAAGACATATACAGAATAGATTTGAGATAATCTCAGAGAGAAGATGATCTTAGACACAGGAGAAATATGTTGAGAACAGAATTGGGGGGAGAAGAAGGCATATGGTGGGGGGAGAAAGTACAAGGATTTTGGAATAAGAGTTAGGATAAGGCATTTATGTGCCTTAACAATATCTGAAAATTGTCTTCCTTTGCATTTGCAAACTGTTCTTCTCCTTTTGGTACTGTCCACTGAGGGCTTTGGCTTTCCCATCAACCTACGTAAATTGATTTTTCACAAAACAAATACCTAGGTGCCATAAAAGACAAGCTTTCCAGCATTAAAAGTACATGCCATGTATAATTGATATCACATTTCTTGCCTTCTCAATGGGTGGGGGAGGAGCAGGAGGGAGAGAAAATTCAGATCTCAAATTTTTAAAAAATGAATGTTAAAATTAATAAATGATAAATTTGTTAAAAAATAATTTGAACCTTTCAACAGAAGTCTAAGACATTATATAAGGCAGTATAATTTTCTTATGTCATTCTCCTTATCTCCTTTGCAATAACTATGGTGCTTTACATCCCCTTACTCAAAAAAGACACAGAACATGTGCTCTTGCCTATGTCAGCCTCCTCACAGAGAGGAAAGGGCACTTGTGTCAGGAAACTTGGCTTGGAATCCCAGCTCTAGAACTTGCTGCCTTTGTGACTTTGGCAAATTACTTAACCTTATGGAGTCCCAACTCCCTCATCTGTAAAAAGGAAATAATACTGGAATAATACTGGCTCTTTCTGTATTAGAGAGTTGTTGAGAAAATAAAGAAAATGTTTATTTAAAAGGAAATACATGTCAGATATAGACAAATATTATATTAAAATATGAAAAAATTAAAAGTAATATTAAAATATATTACATGTTGCCCTATTGTACTCTTTGTCTAGGTATCTGTTTACCTTGTCTAACCCTAGTCCCAAAACTTAAGAGTGAAGACTTTAAGAAGCTGAGATGCTCAGATTTTTAGTTCAGAAGTAGGATTATCTTATCAATTGAATCCAATTAAAAGGTTCCATAATGATAAGCCCTTGCACCTTTACACAGAAATAAGGCTACTGAGCCACTGTTCACTGAAAATAAACTTTCTAGGATTGGATATGGATTTTCCTTGATCCATCCACACTTTCACCTGTTTCCTCCCAACCCCCATCCCATTAGCAAAGCCATGCATTTATAAAATGGTTGAGCAGGATCAGAGATGGGATCTGTGGTCACAGAAGAGACCAAAATGAACTGGCCCACATGGTATGAAGCCATAACCTTGTCTTTTGTTAGCTTGTCTTCTAATCAGCCATAAACAGAAGGAACCATAATGTTTGTAGTCTTAAAGCTAGACAGAGAAAGTAATGGTCACAGTTATCTATCTTAATTGCTTTAGGGATTCTTGTGACTTCCTGCCATCACCTGTACCAGTGAATAACCTAAAAGAGGATTTGGGGAAAAGAATGGACTATTAGGAAAAGAACATCATATTAGGAACCAGAAAACTGTTTCTAATCCTTTCTCTGTCATCAACTAGTTTGACTTTAGACAAGACGCTTAACCTTTCTCATGTTCTTTCTCTGTAAAATGAGGGGATTGGAATAATTGACCTATGAAATCCCTTCCAGTTCTAAAATTCTATTCTAAGAATAGAATAATTCTATTCTAAGAATAGAATAATTCTATTCTAAGAATAGAATAATTCTATTCTATCTTACTGCAATTCAGAAATGGCATTTGATCAAAATCTAAACCTCTAATAGGTCTTTTTTTTTTGACCCTGAAAGGTCAAAATGATTACAATAAAAATTTAATTTTAAAAATTAATGCAGTGGACATGACCAAGGTGAAGGATATAGGATACAGGTAAAGTAGGAGAATATCCAAGAAACCCTATGTCGCCTTCTATGATGCCTTAAGAAAGGAAGGGGCATTTGGGGGAGAAACTCAGTGTAAGAATTGTTGTAGAATATGGGCAGGTTATACTAGTGAGTGTTTAGCAACTAGTTCCTAGTAGTTTAATGGCACACTTTCAAGTTTAATCTCCATTACTTTCTTAAGCCTAGACAATCAATAAAACAATAAAAACAAGCCCTGATTTATAGCATTTACTGATTTCTGAGATGTAAATGCTCACATTGAAACTTTAACAACTAGCCCACAAGAGCTGGTATGAGTTGACTTCAGTATACCCCCTGGATGTGAGGTACATATAATAAACAATACACACAATCCATCTCAACAACTCCCGATCTGTCCAATAGTGGCCTTGGAAAATCTCTCTTTCCATGATGAAGGACCTCAAGAACTACCTGAAGAAAATGTTAGTCAAAAACATCACCATAGAGTCCTGAAGTCTCTAGGTCTCAACTCTAGTGATTAAAGAAAATTGGAAGTAAATGGGTGTGTATTCAGGTCATCAGATTTGGAAAAAATAAGACCAAGGTGGTATGTAATGCCAAGAGTACAAGATACAATAATGGAATTCGTTTTCCCTTAAGTAGAGGCCTATACTGGAGTGTCATGTACCCTGCTTTTACTCACTATAGTATAAACATAACATTTTTGTAATTAATAGAACACTGAATAATGATAAATTATAAAATATCTATCAATCAGTCAAGAGCCTGCTGCTCTCCCAAATACTAGAAGTTCCGTAGTGATAGGAGGGATGTAAACTCAGGAGTTCTAGGACATTCCCGCTTTAAGTCTTCTCTTGACCAGGTACAGATCTATAAAAATATATTTCATTTGGAATACTAAATCACCCAATGTACACACAGATATGAGTCTGGAGATAGGATGTTGATTCATCCATGGCTCAAGAACATGGAAGATCTTGTTTGAAATAGATGATTGGTGCTTCCCTAGGCTCAGTTTCATTCTCTGGTCATTGGTAGGGACCTTTGGCTGTGTCTAACTGCTGCTTACCCATTGCAGAGTAGGGTGGTTCAAATGGCAGTCAGAGCCAACAAGGATCTGGGGTGCCATTATGGATTCCCGTTTCTCTTTTTCTTTGTTCATTGTCCTGTGTAACATCACCTTGGTTCCTCATGCCCCCCCATAGCCCTAGTCTGCACTATCTACTGGTAGGGCTGGGAAGGGGCAGAGTGAGAGGTATTCTATAATGGCACGTCCAAACGCAGGAGTTCTGGCAGAATCCTAATACCAGAGCTGAGGCAATAGACTTCACATGTTTCCAGCTTGTTTGGGGGAGAGTTGCTAAGAGGACACAGGGTCTGATTGAAAAGGTCCTTACCTTGTCTTCACATTTACTAAGGGATAGTTTTGCTATACCCCTAACATTTTCTCAGAAGGATTATCCCACCTCCTCATATGGGGAAATAGAAAAATTATACCCATATGTAGATGAGGCAGAGAATGACTATTACTAGCTTTCTTTTATTTACACATCTTTCACATCTTAATTACAAATTTTTTTTTGTTATTGGATTCATGTCTTTTGAATAGCCTGGAAATAATGTGTTTATATTGGATGGGAAATGGGGCCACAATTTTCATAATTGATTATTAATTACTCAAAACAGATATGCTGAACCTGGGATAGTGAGGGCTTCCATAATCATGTGGGACCAATAACACATGAATATTAATGTTTCTTAGATTCGGGTTATTGGAAACCTTTCTTTGGAGAATCTGATATCCACTTTCAGTGGATATCAGTATAATAATGAGCTGTATAATAATGAACCTTTCCTTTGGAGCTAAGAATGTATATGAAAATTTCTTAAATCGCTTAAAATGTTTATAGCATAAAACAATCGTCAGTTTCCTCAAGTGTGCAGACTATGGATCATTTGTTTCTCCCAAATGGGAATTCTTGGGTTTGCAGATAAACTGGCAAGACTGCTATTTCACTGTTTTTGGATGGGATTTGACAAATTGCTTCCTATTTACCTTTGGTCTGAGTGTTTCAGGTTGCACTGTTTATTTTATATGAAATAATGGAGAAGAAAAATTCTTCTGTATATACTCCACAGGTTCATGCCATTACTTAACATATATAAAGGATCTTTATTTCTGGCAACTCTGAAATGGAATTTCTATAGATTTTTCAATTGCTGCTGGTGCATATTCCTTGCCTCAAGGAAAGAGCAGTGACTGAATCATCCTCCATGGGAATTCAAGTTTATTGAGACTGTGTCTTCTATTAGAAACTTTCACAATGAGCACTTAGCTTAGGTAGATATAGAACTGGGCAAGAATGGGTAGGGAATTCAGGAGAGGGGAAGAGTAGTGACCAGAAGACTAGAAGGTTAATTTAAGGAATTGTCAGAGTGGGCCTTCTGGCAATACTTCTGGTTCCTGCTTGGTTTAGATTAAATTAAAGATAGTAATCCTTTTAATAATAGTTAATATTTATATAGCACTTACTATGTACCAGGCGCTGTGCTCAGTACTTTACAATTATTTACTCACTTACCCTTACAACCACCCTGGGAGGTAGGTACTATTATTATCCCCATTTTATGGATGAGGAAACTGAAACCAGCAAAAGTTAAGTGGCTTGCCCAGGGTCACATAGCTAGCAAGTATCTGAGGTCAAATTTGAATTCAGGTCTTTCAGACTCCAGACCTGACACTCTATCCATCACTCCTCCTAGCGGCCCCTACTTTATAGCCTCATAGCATTTCGAATCAGAAGGGACCTAATTTAGTCTATTCTACTTACTCAGCAGATTAGGAAACCAGGGACTAAAGAGATAACGGAACTTGTCCAAAGTTTGATTAGAACACAGATTTAGAACTGAATGGGACTCTTTTTTTTTTGAGGCAATCCTGGTTAAGTGACTTGCCCAGGGTCTCACAGTTAGCAAGTGTCTGAGTCTGGATTTGAACTCAGGTCCTCCTAACTCTAGGGCCAGTGCTCTATCCACTATACCACCTAGTGAAAGGATTTTTTTTTTTTTTTTAGTGAGGCAATCGAGGTTAAATGACTTGCCCAAGGTCACACAGCTAGTACGTGTCAAGTGTTTGGTCTGAGGCTGGATTTGGACTTAGGTCCTCTTGACTTCAGGGCTGGTGGTCTATCCACTGCGCCACCTAGCTGCCCTGTAAAAGGAATTTTTAACATCATCTAATCTAACCCTTTCATTTTACAGATATGTATACTGAGGCCCATCCAGAGAGGTGGAGGGACTCACTTTTCTAGTAAGATGTAGAATCAGGATTAAAATCCAGATTCTTTGGTTCCAAATTCAGTGATTTCTGCACCCCCTGCCCCCACCACACTACACTGGATATTGAAACCTCAATCTTCCTTTCACCCCCCAAAAATATTTCCCAATGAAAAAGTGTTCAGATATTTTTTTCTTTATTCTTAGGAAGCATGTGACCCAGTCAAACTATAAACATAGTTGTAAAGTAGGAGGAATCAGTTTTGGGTGTGTTTGGAAGAAAAGCTTCCCCTCTCCTTATCCCTTCTCACTCCCTTCTTGCTCAGTTCTTTGTTCTGGCTTCCTTTTTCTTTTGTTGTTATTCAGTCCCTTCAGTTGTGTCCGACTCTTCATGACCCCGTTTGGAGTTTTCTTGGCAAAGATACTGGAACAGTTTGCCGTTTCCTTCTCCAGCTCATTTTACAGATGAGGAAACTGAGGTAAACTGGGTTAAGTGACTTGCCAGGGTCACATAGATAGCAAGTATCTGAGGCCTGATTTGAACTCATGAAGAAGTGTTCCTGACATGAGGCCAGGTACTTTATCCACTGTACCACCTAGCTGCAAAATCTGATCTCTGAATCTGACAATCATTGACACCTTAGTGTGACAGTGTTAGTGCTACCTTTCCCAAGTGTATTTGTATTTTAATCCTTTCTTCTCTAATTATGGAAAGGAAGGTTTTTCTTTCCTTAAAGAGGTTTAAGAATCAGTGAGAAAGAGGGAAGGATTTTTGGAGGACTTAGGGTTCTTTCCAATATCCTGGAAATGGCATCAGGTAGCTGGCCACCAACTTAACCTATGGCTAAAACATTAATTACTATGAAATGGCTATTAATGGACCCAGAAACCAGAGATAGTGGTCAGCTAGGAAGTTTTATTGGCCCAGGGACCTTGAAGGAAGATTGAAGGACAGTTGATATTATTGAATCCCGCATATGAAGATTGTGCTCTGTATGAAATTCCTAAATTATTGTGGGCTGAGTATTTCAGCATCTATACTAGAGTCCAACGGAGTGGAGAAAGCATTGGATTTGAAGCCAGAAGACCTGAGTTTGAATCCAGGCTCTGTTTCTTGCAATCATGGTGTTGCTTTATCTTTCTGGGCCTTGGTTTCTTCCTTGGCAAAATGAAAGAGTTGGACTAGAGCCAGAGATCTTCAACAGTTAGTTATGTCTTGGACTCCTTTGGCCATCTGGTGAAGTCAGAAGTCCATCAGCTTTCCTCACTTGCTTCCCCACCTAGACAGAACCTAAGAGTAGTACTGCTATTTCAACATTGCCCTAGATGGGAACCCAGAAACCCTCATCTTGATGACCTTTGTCTGCCTTCCCCTATTTCTGGGTCATCACCTCTATCCATTTTCTTTGCTCTCAGCTTGCCAAGCATCAGTGGAGGAAGCATTTGTTAATCTTGGCTCAATTTCTCAGAATAATATTTTTAAATACATAAAATAAAATATATAAGATGACAAAGGGAAACATGTTTGTTGAACTACAGCCATCTATATGTGAATATCTATCTATATAATATACATACACATATATGTATATATATATATACATATATGTATGCATGTATTTAAACTAGTTCATAGACCACAGATTAAGAATCTCTAGAAAGATGGTCTCTAAGTCCTTTTTAGTTCTTAATCTGTATTCTGTTCTTATCTTGAGTAAGTCTTAAGTATCTTTCTGGGTCTCAGTGTTCTTATCTGAAACATGGGGGCATTGAACTCGATCAGGGGTGGGAACCTGCAGCCTCGAGGCCACATTTGGCCCTCTAGGTCCTCAAGGGTGGCCCTTTGACGGAATTCAAACTTCACAGAATTTTGATTTGTTCTGTGAAGTTTGGATTCAGTCAAAGGACCATCCTTCCCCACCCCTGAACTAGATAATCTCTAAGAGAAGTTGACCATATAAGATGTAAACTAGAAGGAAAAAAATAAACAGAGGCTGAACTCCATCCCTAATAGAGGGTAGAAGAAAGTCCAAGGAGGGAAAAGTTGAGTCAGCCAACAGAGACTACAGACCCTATCACTTATTTGGGCAGATGGTAGGAGAAGGAACCCAGTGGAGGGAGGGTTTGTTGTTGTTCAGTTGTTTTTCAGTTGTGTCTGACTCTTTGTGACCTCATTTGGGGTTTACCTGGCAAAGATACTGTGGTGGTTTGTCATTTCCTTCTCCAGCTCATTTTACAGATGAGAAAACTGAGGCAAGCAAAGTTACTTGCTCAGGGTCACACAGCTAGGAAGTGTCTGAGCCAGATTTGAACTCAGGGAGATGAGTCTTCCTGACTCCAGGTCCAGCACTTTATCTACTCTGCCACCTAGTTGCCCTTGGTGGGAGGGTACAAATCCATTTGTTTCTGAATATTTAAATTAAGGAGCAGCCTTTAGGATTCACGTCTCTTTCTCCCATTGCAGTCTTGGGGCTCTTACTTAACTCTTGAGTTTGGTTGTGGAAGATACTGAACCAAATACATAGGGAAAATCTGGAAAAGTGGGGGAGAATGAAGGCAGTCAATACTGGCTTTGTTCCAGCACTGAGAGTGTACAGAGAGATTAAAAATGGATACTGTTTAAAATGGGACCAGAAAGACAGAATTCTGGCCAGATGACTAAAAGGCTTTGTGGCAGGGCAAGGCTTGCTGGGCAAATTCCTATAATGTCCCATGGGAAAGTTTGACCTTTTTTTGCCTCATGTAGAAGATCCACTCTTAGAAATTAACAGGACTTTGAATGTATTAGTCTTTTCTTTAAATTTCCATATTAAAAGAATATATTATGTTACATATTAGGAGAAACCTAAGGAGGCTGTGGTTTGGTAGAAAAGGCTGGGAGTTAGAGACCAGAGTTCCAATCCCAACTTTGCCATTTACAACATGTGTAAATGTGGACAAGTCACTTCCTCTATCTGGGATTCAGTTTCTTCATATGCAAACCAAAGGGTTTGAACTAGATGATCTTTATGGTAATTCAGTCAGCCAATACTCTTCTAGTAAGTGCTTACTATGTGCAAAGCACTATGCTGGCACCATCCACTTCTAAATCTTGTAAAAGGACAAAGTTGGAATCTGATTTCTCAGATCTTTCCCACTTCTAAAATTCCAGTTCTATGCTCTAAGAACTCTTCTATTCTGTGGTGAGGATGTCGAACCAAGATTACCAAACACTTCCTCCACTGATGCTTGGCAAAATGGGAGAAGAGAAAATGGATAGAGGTGGTGACCCAGAATTAGGGCATGAGAAGACAAACGAAGGTCATCAAGAAGAGGGTTTTTGGGTTCCCATCTAGGGCAATGTTGAAATAGCTGCACTACTCCTAGGTTCTCTCTAGGTGGGGTAGCAAGTGAGGAAAGCTGATGGACCGGGACAATATGGAGAGAGAAAAGACCAAGGTTCATGATAAGAATTATGTTCAGGGGGGGTGGGTTAATGGGTGGAGGGTCAAGGACATTACTCTAAGAGAGGGGAAACTCAAAATTCTACCTCCTGGAAGATCTGGCACTTAGGATTTCATAATCAAAGTGGTGGGCTCTTTACCTATAATCTATCTCTTCTTCATCTTGCTAGATCTCTAATTAAACCCTGGGGGGAAAAGTTCTTCCCCATTTTCAATCACAGCATGAGCTGAGACTGCAGTCTGTGTTGACTGAGATGAAGACCCATGAGTACAAATACTGGTGGTAGGGGGGAGCTCCTTTTTTCATCTGGGTACATGGAGGCCCTTAATTGCCAATGAAGCTGAATTCTGTGTGGTTCCAGGAAGCTGATCTTAAGCTATACAGGACCTCAGTGACTGGAATTCATAGAGCACTGCTTGGAATAATCATTCGTATTATCATGAACTAATTAAAGACATGCAGTGACTACAAAAAGAAAAGGAGAGGGGCAGCTAGGTGGTGCAGTGGATAGAGCATTGGCCCTGAAGTCAGGAAGACCTGAGTTCAAATCCGGCCTCAGACCAAACACTTGATATAAGCTGTGTGACTGTGGGCAAGTCCCTTAACCCTAATTGCCTAAAAAACAAAACAAAACAAACAAACAGAAAAAAGAACAAAAAAAAAAAAAAAGAAAAGGAAGGGGGTTTTTTGGACCTACTCTGTACTCCCATCCCAACAGCCACTCAGAAGTAGCCACAAAATGCTGTATTCAGAATTCTATAGCACCACCCACTACCCACCCCACTTCCAACTCCCACAAGGTACCATCACTGGGGTCTAAAAACCCAGTTTCATCACTAGTAGTACCAGATAGAACTCATTTAAGTGTTTTGTCTTTTTAATGGGTTAACAAGATAATATTTTAGGCCCACTCTATCTTGGGGCCTGAAATCTTTTAACCTCCCTCAGCCTCAGTTTCCTCATGTATGAAGTGGGAGAATTGGATTAGAGCACCTCCAAAGTGATTCTCAAATCTTCAATTACTATTTAAATGTTAATTATTATTATTATTATTATTATTATTGCTGCTGTTGTTTTTGTTGCTATTTCCATATGGATCATTATTTACTACTGGTTGTCCTCAGGTAGGTTTTCAGCTAGGTTTCTTCAAGTAGCCTCCTGCAGGTTTTCCACATGATCTAGGCTCCTTCTTAGTTCTGAAATTGTTACATTTTCCTTATTTTAGAACTCTTAATTGGGTCTCTAGATAATAAAAGACTTAGGAGACTCTCATGTCATTTAAAGGAGTTCTGTGTGTGAAGTATCTTCTACCTTTTCCCCTCATTAGAAGGTGACTGTCCTCTCATTCCCCTCTCCTTCTGCACAGGAGTTTCCATGACTTTTGCTCTTCTTTGGGCTCTATAGCATCTCACAGATCACTGCCTGAATACCTTTGAAGCTGGA
>NW_020940355.1:20941633-20960714 GCF_900497805.2 Vombatus ursinus | reverse complement strand
TTAGTCCAGGTGATTTTTCCTCCTATAGAAAAGATAAACAGGCAACAATAGTAAGTCACATTTCTCATATTTGTTTTGAAATCATGGAAATGTTCATCGTAGTCATGTTCTAAAAAGAAGAGACAAAGAGAGAAAGAGAAAGAGAGAGAGAGAGCAAGCTACTGAAAGGTAGTTAGAGATGTGAGATTGGAGGTCAACAGAGTTTAGAGCAGGACAGATAGATTTGAGAATCATCAGCATAGAGAAGGTAATTAAATTCATGGGAGTCAATGGGATCACCAAGTTAAGTGGTATAGAAGGAGAAGAAAAGAGGGTCCAGTAGAGAATCTCAAGGGATACCTATGGCTAGAGGCTAAGATCTGGAAGAGAATTTGGTAAAGGAAACAGAGAAGGAAACTGATGGGTATGAGGTGAGCAGAGTTGTTTTAGTCTGCATTACTCTAATTATCAGTGATTTAGAGCATTTTTTTCATATTACTTTTGACAGCTTTGATTTCTTCCTCTGAAAGCTATCTCTTCATATCCCTTTATAGTTTTTCAATTGGGCAATGTTTCTTATTATTACATATTTGGCTCAGTTCTCTGTATATTTGAGAAATGAAATCTTAGTCTGAGAAACTTGCTGCAAAGGTTTTCCCCCCAGTTTCTTATTTTTTTCCCTCCTAATTTTGGCTGCATTCATTTTGTTTGTGCAAAGTCTTCTTTAATTTTATGTAATTAAAACAACCAATTTTACTTTCCTGTCTCCTATTTGGTTATGAACTCTTCTCTCTATCCATACATTCCTCTAATTTGCTTATAGTAGCATCTTTTATGATTAAAGCAAGTACTCATCTTGAGTTTATCTTGTTGTACAGTGTGAGATGTTGATCTATGCCTAGTTTCTGCCAGATTACTTTTCAGTTTTCCCTGGGATTTTTGTCAAATAGTAAATTCTTGCTTTAATAGCTGAGGTCTTTGGTCTTATCAAATGCTAGATTACTGTGCTCATTTGCTTCTGTAAATCATGTACCTAAAATGTTCCATTGATCAGCTGCTTTATTTCTTATCCAGTACCAAATTGTTTTGATGATTATAGTTTTGTAGTGTAGTTTGAGATCTCATACTGCTAGGTCTCTTTCCTTTGCATTTTAAAAAACTTATTCCCTTGATATTCTTGACCTTTTGTTCTTCCAGATAAATTTTATTTTTTTTCAACTCTATAAAGTAATTCCTTGGTAGTTCGATTGGTATGGCACTGAATAAGTAAATTAAGTTAGGTAGAATTGTCATTTTTATTATATTGATATTAATATTTTTCTAATAATTTAGATTGGTATTTCTGTGGAGTATTTTGTAATTGTGTTCATATAATTCCTTTGTGTATCTTGGCAGGTAGATTCTCAAACAGTTTATATTACCTGCAGTTATTTTAAATGGAATTTCTCTTTCTATCTCTTCCTACTGGGTTTTGTTGGTAATATATATAAATGCTATTGGTTCATGTGTGTTTATTTTATATTCTACAACTTTACTGAAGTTGTTAATTGTTTTGACTAGTTTTTTACTTGACTCTTTAGGGTTCTCTAAGTAATCATCATATCATTTACAAAAAGTGATAGTTTTATTTCTTCTTTTTTGCTATGCTCATTCCTTCAATTTCTTTTTCTTGTCTTATTACTATAGTTAGCATTTCTAGTACAACATTGAATAATAATTGTGATGATGATGATGATGATGATGATAATAATAATGGTGATAATGGATTTTCCTGCTTCATCCCTGACCTTATTGGAAAGGATTATTCCCGTTGCAGCTAATGTATGCTCTTGGCTTTACATAGATACTACTTGTCATTTTAAGGGAAGCTCCGCTTATTCCTATGCTTCCTGCTGTTGGAATGGGGATTGTATATTGTCAAAAGCTTTTTTTGCATTTAGTGAAATAACTACATGGGTTTTTGTTATTGATGTGGTCAGTTATGCTTATAGTTTTTCTAATATTGAACTAGTCCTACATTCCTAATATAAATCCAGCATTATCATAATATGTGATCTTTGGTGATAAATTGTTATAATCTCCTTGTTAGCATTTTATTTAAAACTTTTGCATCAATATTCATTAAAAGATTGGTCTACATTTTCTTTCTCTGTTTTTGCTTTCCATAGTTTAAGTATCAAAACCATATTTGCTTCATAGAAGGAGTTTGGTAGGACTCCTTCTGTACCCATTTTTTCCCAAAGACTTTATATAATATTAAAATTAATTGTTCTTTAAACGTTTGGTAGATTGGATCAATACAAGGATCCAGGACAATTCTCAAGGATTCATGATGAAAAATGTTCTCCACCTCCAAAGAGAGAAGTGATGAACTCTGTGTACAGACTGGAGCATATTTTTTCACTTTCTTTATTTTTCTTGCCTTTTTTTTTGCAACATGGCTAATATAGAAATATGTTTTGCATGACTTCACATGTTTAATATGTATCATATTGCTTTCCTTCTCAATGGGTAGGGTAGGGGCTAAAAGGAAGGAGAGAATTTGGAACTCAAAATTTAAAAAAATGAATGTTAAAGTGCAAAAAATGTATATAAATGTTTGGTAGAATTCTCTTGTAAATCCATCTGGTACTGGGTTTTCTTTTCTTAGAAAACTCATTTATAGTATGTTCAATTTCTTTTTCTAAGATAGGATTATTTAAGAATTCTATTTCCTCTTCTGTTCATCTAGGCAATTTATATTTCTGTGAGTATTCATGCATTTCATTAAGATTGTCAGTTTTATTGACATATAATTAATTGAGCAAAAAAGTTTCTAATCAGTGCTTTGATTTCATTTTAATGGGTTGTACATTCACATTTATATTTTATATTAGTAATTTGTTTTTCTTCTTTGTAAACATCAAATTAGCCAGTGGTTAATCTATTTTTTTTTCTGTAAACCAGGTACTAGTTTTCTTAAGTTCAATTTTTCTTTTTCCTTTCAATTTTATTACTCTCTCCTGTAATTTTCATGATTTCTAGTTTGGTGTTTAGTTGGGGGTTTAAATTTGTTGTTTTTCTAGTTTTTGTTTTTTTGTTACATGCCCAATTCGTTGAGTGGTTGTTTCTCTCTGTTATTGATGTAAGCATTTAAAGATAGAAAATTTCCTCTAAATACAACATTGACTGCATCCCACAAGTTTTGATATCTTGCCTCATTGCTGTCATCATTTTAAATGAAATTATTGTTTCTACAATTTATTCTTTGACCCATTCGTTCTTTAGGATTGGATTATTTAGTTTCAAATTAATTTTTAATCTATCCTTCAAAATACCTTTATTGAGTGTAATTTTATTGAATTAAAGTCAGAAAAGAAGCATTTAATATTTCTGCTTTTCAGTATTTGTTTGTGAGGATTTTATGCATCATTGATTTTTGTGATGGTGTCGTATGTGGCTAAAATATGTATAATATTTTCTCTTTCCATTCAATATTCTCAAGAGGTTTATGATATCTAATTTTTCTAAAATCCTATTCATCTCCTTAACTTCATTCTTATTTATTTTATGGTTATATTTATCTAGTCTGAGAGGGTAAATTGAGTTCTTCCAGTATAAAGTTATAAAACTATAAATTCTACTTATGAAACTATATATACTTATATATAATATTTATATTTATATATTTATAGTATTTTCATCTTCTTTGAAGTCATCTGACAGTGTTACTGAAAATATGCTAGAAAATGTGGGAGCAAGCACACAGCCTTACTTCACTCCATTAGTAACTGAGAAAGTACAAGAGCATCATCCATTTTCTAGACTTCGTGTAAGCATGCTGTTATGAAACTAGAGTACAATATTAATGAATTTTTCTAAGCCCCTAAATTTCACCATGATTTTTCACAAGCCCTCCGAATTGACAGTTATCTGTGACCTTGGTTAGGTAGACAAATGTTATGAACAGACCTTCATTTTGCTCCTGGAATTTCTCTTGGAGTTGTCAGATGGCAAACACCACATTAACTGTTCCTTGGCCCTTTTTGAAGCCACATTGGCTCTTGGGTAGATGATTATCTTTCAGGCAAGGAAACAGGGATTCTCCCTCAACCAACACTGCGCCATCCATATGTGGAACCATTGGTAATAGAGAAAATAGAGAAATTTTGAGTGTTGTGGATAAGTTCATTTACCTTGGCATTGTAATTTACAATGATGTCCACATAGATGATGAGGTTGACACATGCATTACCAGAGATAGCTCAATATTTGTGAGGCTCTGAAAGAAAGTGTGGGAGAGAAAAGGTAATAGGCTGAATATCAGACTGAAGGTCTACAGAGTCATTGTGCTGACTTCATTGTTGTATGCCTGTGAAACCTGGACAATCTACCAGTGCCATGCCATGTTTCCATTTGAATTGTCTTAGGAAGATTCTGAAGATTACCTGGCAAGATAAGGTAAAGGACACTGGGGTCCTTTCTTGAGCTGAACTGCCACTGATTCAAAATCTACTACAGAAAGTGCAGTAGATGGGCTTGCCATGTAACTTGAATGCCAAATGAATGTTTACCTAAGGGACTATTTTATGGAGAACTCAAACAAGGCAAGCACTCACATGGAGTTCAGAAGGAATACAAGGTCACTCTCAAAGTCTTTCTGAAGAACTTTAATATTGATTGTGAGACATGGGAGACATTGGCACAGAACTGCCCAGCATGGTGTTGCCTGCATCAAAGTAGGCCCTGTGTTCTATGAGCAAAGCAGAATTACAGTAGCTCAAAAGAAATGTGAGATGCCCAAATCTAGAGACATCTCCATTCCAAATGTTCAAATGGACTGTTTGTACTTGATCTATGGTAGAGCCTTCCGAGCTTATATTGGGTTGATCAGCCACAATCAATCATAATGTACCCTAACCCAACATCATGATGTCATTGGTCTTCTTTGAGTATGAAGGACAAACAACAGCATTTGACCACTGCCTCTCTTAATCTACTTTCCCTCTTATTACCACCACATTGCTTTTCTCTTACCCCATTCCTTCTTACTTTCCTATTGGGTAAGGTGAACTTCTGTACCCAACTGTGTGTTTATAGATATTTTTCCCACCTTGAACCAGTTCAGATGAAAGTGAAGTTCAAGTTTTGCCCTCTCCCCTCCCTTCTCCCTTCAATTATATAAATTCTTCATTACATGCTTCATTTATATAATATAATTTCCCCCATTCTTCTTCTCCCTTTCCCCCTTCTTCCATGCATCCCTTTTTCTCATATTTCCATTCTTCTTTTGAGATTATTTCAATATAGTAGACTCACACCCATGACTTCTGTCTAATTAGACTCCCTCTAACTGCCCTAGTGGTGATAAAGATATTTGGGGTTACATGCATCATCTTCCTATATAGGAATATGAACCATTTAATCTGTTTTAGTCCCTTGCAATCTATCATTTATGTTTACCTTTTTATGATTCTTTTGAGTCTTATGTTCAAATATAAAATTTTCTATTCAACTCTGGTCTTTTCATCAGGAATGCTTTGAAACCTTCTCTTTCATGAAATGTCTACTTTCCCCCCTCAGGATTATACTCAGTTTTTTTTTCTGGGTAAATTTTTCTTTGTTGTAATCCTAGTTCCTTTGCCTTCTGCAATATCATGTTCCAAGTCCTTTACTTCTTTATAGTGGAAGCTGCTAAATCTTGTATGATCCTGATTATGACTCCACAGTATTTTAATTATTTCTTTCTGGCAGCTTGCAATATTTTCTGCTTGACATGGGAACTCTTGATTTTGACTATAATAGCCTTGGAAGTTTTCTTTTTGGCATTTCTTTCAGGAGGTGACCTGTTTATTCTTTCAATTTCTATTTTGCTTTCTAATTCTAAGATATTTGAATAATTTTCCTTTATAATTTCTTGAAAGATGATGTTTAAACTCCTTTTTTGTTTGTTTGTGGCTTTCAGGTAGTTCAGTGATTCTTAAACTATCTCTTCCTGATCTGTTTTGTAGGTCAGTTGTTTTTTCTATGAGATATTTCATGTTTTCTTCTATTTTTCAGTCTTTTGACTTGGTTATATTGTTCCTTGATGTTTTGTGGATTCATTAGCTTCCACTTGGCCAATTCTATTTTTTAAGGAGTTAATTTATTTTTGTATCTTGTTTTGCCATTTGTTCAATTCTGATTTTTAAGGAGTTAATTTATTTTTGTATCTTGTTTTGCCATTTGTTCAATTCTGATTTTTAAGGAGTTATTTTCTTCAGCATTTTTTGTATTTCTTTTACCCAGCTGTTAATTCTCTTTTTGTAATTTTCTTATATGAATTTTATTTCTTTTCTCAATTTTTCTTCTACAACTTTTATTATACACATAATATAGGTATATATATATGTGTATTTGTATATACATATACTTGCTTTTCTTATACTTCAATAGTGATTTAGGTATATTATCTCATTTAGTCACCACAAAACCCTGTGTTATTATCAACATTTTAAAAATAAAGAAAATTAGGCTCACAAATTTATTTCATGCTTATAAGTGAAGGAACCAAGACTCACATTCAAGTCTCCTAAGTTCAATGCTCTTCTTTTTTTTCTTAATTTTTTTTTGTTTCTTTTTGTTTTTATGCTGGCCATTTCTTTTTAATCCCTGTCTCACTAAACAATTCCTTACAATAACAACAATAAAAATTTAATTAAAGTCAGCTGACAGAGATGACACCTAAAAATGTTCCAATTCTCTTGTCTCTCTTTCTCCCCAGTAAGAGGATAAAGGTGTGTTTCCTTATCAGTTCTCCAGGATGGAGATAATTCATTGCATCTATGAGCCAGTCAATAAACCTTTATTAAGCACCTACTATGTGCCAGACACTGTGCTAAGTGCTAGAGATATAAAAAGAGATAAAACACAGTCCCTGCCCTCATAGAGCTCACAGTCTAATGGGGGAGACAACATGCAAACAAATATATACAAAGTAAACTATACAGGATAGATAGGAAATAATTAAAAGAGGGAAAACACTGGAATTAAGAGGAGCTGGGGAAGGCTTCCTGTAATAGTCTGTCCTCTTTTAGTGTTTTTATGCTCATAATTATAGTCATTGTTTGTATTGTTCTCTTGATTCTGCTATCTTTATTCTGTATCACTTCATACAAGTGGTTTCCCTTGTTGAATAATTCATATTCATTGTTTATTTTGGCACAATGATATTTCATTACATTCACACATCAGAATTTGTTCAGCCATTCCACAATCAATGCCATCCATTTTGTTTCTGGTCCTTTGTTGTTGTTTTTGCTACAACAAAGAGTGCTGCTATAAATATCTTGTACACACACACACACACACACACACTCACACACACTCCTCTTTCTATCTTTGACCTCCTTGTGAGAAATGCACAACAGTAGAATATCTGGGTTAAAAAATATGATAAATTGCTTAGTAGTCACTTTTCTAGTATAATTTCAAATTGTTTTTCAGAATGGTCAGACAAATGCATAGATTCATTAACAGTATGTCAATGTGCTCATCTTTCCATAATGTTACTCGTCTTCCAACATTGAATATTTCTATTTTTTATCATTTTTAAAAAACAATTTTCTGGGTATGAGGTGAAACCTCAAAGTTGTTTTAATTTCCATTCTTTTATCAGTAGTGATTTAGAGCAATCTCTTATATTGAGCATGTGAATATCTTCTTATGTAAGCTATTTGTTTATATCACTTGACCACTTATATAATGTCTCTTGGCTTTATGTATTTGGATCATATCAGACTTTTATTAGAAATATTTATTTTTTACTTTTATTTAAATTTTAATTTATGGAATAAAACAAACATTTCCATAATAGTATAATTGGAAATGATTGCACATGAAACTGTAAATCTATTATGCACAATTTGATATTTCTTTTAAATACATAATAAAGTTATCATGTAAATTTTTTTCTTTTTCCCCTCCCCCACCCAAGAGATGGCTATCCTTAGACACAAATATGTATATATGTAAAATCATTCTATATATACTTCTTTCTCTGGATACAGATAACATCTTCCTTCTTATGTCCTTTGTAGTTAATTTGGGTATTTATAATAGTCAAAATGACTTATTAGCTCTTAAAACTATTATTTTTACTGTATACAATATTCTCTTGTTTCTGCTCATTTTGCTCTTCATTATTTTGTGCAAGTGTATCCTTATTTTTCTAAGATCATTGAGCTAATCAAAAATATTTAATAGAAAGATTTTTCCTGTTTGACATCTTTTCCTTTAAGTCTAGGATCATTGATTTTGTTCATGTAAAGCTTTAAAATTTGATATAATAAAAATTACCTGTTTGATTTTTTTATAAGTACATCTATCCTTTAATTGATTAAGAATTCCCACCCTAACCATAGTTGTAGCAGAAATCTCCTTCCATTTTCCTCTGTCTTTTTATGATGTAACCTTTTATATGTAGGTCAAGAATTCATTTGGAGCCCATCATGATCTATGTCATAAGATGTTTGTTAAATGTAATTTCTTATAAGCTATCTTTCAGTTTTTCAGGGATCTTTCTGTCACACCATCTGGCCTCTCTAGGATGCCTAAAAAGGTCAGAATGGACTTAACATCAGATGTAGTAGTAGTAGTAGCTCTCTGAATCCAGAATTTTGGAATAGATCATGGATCTGACACAGATAGATTGGGGGAAATCCCAAGAGAGGGAGAATTGGAATCAGGTCAGCAAAAGCCCTTACAAGTTCTTACATACTCATGGAAAGCACTGAAATGTTTCCAACCAAGTTAGGGGAAATATCATTTATCTGAATGGGAACAGCAAACATATCAGAGAATCTAGGACGTTCTTTGTAGGGCTAAAATCAATGAAGCCTGGGATTGCGCTTGGGCCAGGACAGGCAATGCTGGTAGAAGGCACAGTGATCTCTTGTTACTTTTTATGGTCAGCTTAGAATCTGAAGCTGCTCTCTTTTTAACTTTGTTTGAATAAAAATATTTCTATTGATTGTATCAGTGACTCTGTATGTGATTGGATATTTGAAAGTTGCTAATACAACCATAATTTTCCCCATCCTTTTCCTACTTAAACGGATGCTTGATCTAAAATCTTGCCTAGTTTATGGATGGACAGATGGAGATTAGAGAAAATTAATATAAAACTACAACTTCACTTCTTGCTTCCACTCTGACCAACAGGTATAACAGGGGAAGATAGTCTAGCATAATTTTTTTTGCAAATATCCTGTATTTTTTTTTTCAAGAATGATGCTATCCATTGAGAGACAGATATAACTAGAAACTCAGCAATCCATTCTACAAATAGAGAATAGCCTAAGAAAACTGGTGGTAGAGTGGGGATTTCTTTTACTATGAGAGCAACTTTAACAGGAGTGTTTGACTAGACAAACATTCCTGTTAAATGTTCCTCTGTTCTTCCCCTTACTGGTTCCTCTACTGAAAATTTAAGGGCAAACCTTAGAAGGATATAGTATTTCCTTTTCCCAGAATGCAGGAACAATCCCAGAATGTGCAAATAACCATCTATTCTTTTAGTTACAAGAACATCACTCAATCTCTGCCCTAACCAGGCTGCTCTTCTTGAATACACAATGCTCATTCTTTCATCTCTTCCCTCTGACATGGAATGCTCTCACTCTTCCCCACTGCTTATCTTAGTCTCCCTCAGGCTCTGACATTCTCTGAAATCTTTGCTGACTAATCCTGCCCAGACTGATCATCTACAGCAATTATCTCTTGCCTTGTCATTCATATCACACATGCTCTGCACGTGATTATTTCTAAACTTATCATGTATGTCACTTTAGCTTTCCTTACTAAGTGCCTTCAGGAAAAGGACCATGGCTTAATCCTTCTTAGTTTCCACCCATAGGAATTAGACCAATGAGTTATTTCTGCTAGGCTGTCAGTATTTGCTCATAGATGAATTGATATACCTTGTCCTGAATAGCATATTCCATGCATCACCAGAGAAGCAAGGAAAACAGCTGTAAATAGCCCCAAATGATCCTGGGATAGGCCTTCTTAAACTTGGAGATGTGATTGCAGACAACCAGAAAGGATTCAAGTCTAGAAGTAGATCTTTGTTGTGGTAGTTTTGAAATTTACTCATGGTGTGTCTGGTTGAGTTGAATATGGAGCTTTTCTTTATTGATGTTCCCAAAGTGCTGACTGTGGATGGATAAGGCCCTGTGAATAGGAAAGAAAGAAAGAAAGAAAAAAAGAAAGGAAGGAAGGAAGGACAGAAGGAAGAAACAAAGAAAGAAAGGAGGAAGGAAAGAAAGAGAAAGAGAGAGGGAGGAAAGAAGGAAGAGAAAGAAAGAGGGAGGGAGAAAGGAAGGAAGAAAAAAAGAAAAAAGAGAGAAAGAAAGCATCCTTTCCCTCAGGAATGTTATATTCTTCAGGAAGAGGGGATATTACAAGTGCACACAAGTAAATACAAGGTAATTTGAAGATGGAAAAAGAGCTAATTTGGGAGAATCAGGATAGGGCTTCATGGAGGAGGTGGCAACTGATCTAGCATCCTTGACCCTTCACTGTCTCTCACTACCCCCCATCCAATTAGTTGCCAAAACCTGCTGATTTCACCTTTCTCTCCTCTGACACTGCCATCACTCTAGTACAGGCCATCATCACCTCATGCCAGGAGTATTATAATACCATGCTGGTGGGCCTGCCTGCCTCAAGTCTCTCCCCACTCCAATCTATCCTTCATTCAGTAATTAAAGTGATTTTCCTAAAATGCAAGCATGATTATGCTCCACTCCCAGCCCCTCTCCCCATTCAATAAATTTCAGTGGCTTCCTATTGCTTCCAGGAGCAAACACAAAATGCTCTGTTTTGTATTCAATGCTCTCCATAACCTAGCCCCTTCTTCCTTTCTAGTCTTCTTCTACCTTACTCCCCATTATATACTTAAATCCAATTCACTTGCAAATCATGGCATTACCTTCCTGATGTCATGGTTCTCTTCAAGAATGAAGGACAAACAGCAATAATTATGTACTAGTTGATCCAATGACACTGTCCTCCTTGTTTCATGAAGATGTCACTCCATCTCTCACCTACGGGCATTTTCTCTGGCTGTTCCCCATGCATGGAATGATCTCCCTCCTCTGCTCTGACTACTGACTTCCCTGGCTTCCTTTCAATCTCAACTAAAACCCCACCCTCTCCAGAATGCCTTTCCTGACCCCTCTTAATTCCAGTGTCTTCCCTCTGTTATTATCTTGTCTTTATCCTATGTGTTTGGTATATTCATGTTTGCATGTTGTCTTCCCCATTAAGAGTGTAAGCTCCTTGAGGACAGAGATTGTTTTTTGCCTCTTTTTGTATCTCCAGCACTTAACAGAGTGCTTGGTATATAGTAGGCACTTAATAAATGTTTACTGATTGATTTGATCCTTGAAGGAAGGAAATAAGCATTTATTAAATGTCTACTATGTTCTGGGCACTGTGCTAAGTGCTTTACAAATATTATTTCATTTGATCCTCACAACAACCCTGGGAGGCAGGTGCTGTTACTGTTCTTATTTTACCATTGAGGAAACTGAAACAAAGAAAGGTTAAATGGCTTACCTAGGGTCATACATCTGGTAGGCATCTGAAGCTGAATTAAAACTTAGATCTTCCTACTTCTAGAGGCTGAGGGGTACTAGGACTCCCAAATCAGAACATGTGAATCTTGCCTGAAAGAATTCAACCCAAGCCTTCTTTTGGCCAAAGACAAGGTTTATTAGAACATCTGTCATATTGGGCAGACTCTTAAGGACTCCGAACATTAATAAGCTAGTAGCTAGATTATAAGAATCTAAACAGTGGCTAGATTTTAAGAATCTAAGCACCTTAATGGAGACAAGATGGACCTTATATACAGAAAGACTGTGGGAGGAATCTAGGAGGGGCCAAGTAGTTTGGGGTGACTGGAGGAGGGGTCTAAAGAGATCTGGATGGGAGTGGCCAGTAAGCTGGGGTGAATAGAACCTGTGATGTGGACAAGGGAGAATGAAGCCTAGCTAGGATTAAGGGTGGGAAATGACTGGGGGGCACAGGGAGGGCTAGGCTACAGTTAAGTGTAACAGAATTGGAATATTGGGTGTAGCCACAATGAAAGTCCAGTTGATTATATATATTCAGTTGATTATCTATATATAGATTATTGCCTCAGGCAAATGCCAGAGATTTGGCTATGTGGGAAAGTCCAGGGTTTTTCCTTTCTGGGGTCCAGATCCCATCCTCATCATATCCACTGCACCACCTAACTGCCTTGATTGAAAAGTTGAACAGTTTAAGAGACAGAAGGAGTGCACTCCAAGAATGGAAATTTACCAATGCAATGATATGGAGAAAAGAGATGAAATGCAAAGATCATGGAATAACTGGTATTCATACAAGAACTGAAAATCTAAATTTTAGATAAGCCAGATATCCATTTATTTTTTTAAATGGTGTTATTTACAAGGTGACACAAAGATTTCACAATGTCAGTGGAATGGACAACTTCATGTGATACCAATTCAATAGTAATTGTTTCAGCCCAGGAATGTTACCATCTCTGTGCTTACTTTGGTACTACCATCTTCTGAAAGAACTTTATTAAGAACTTTATTAATTTCTATCTTTCAATCTGTGAATCTCTTATTCCTTTAGATTTTGAGCTATTGGCTACTACCATTGCTTATAATAATTTTCCTTGAGAATATACTACCGGGTGATACCCCCTATCACGTAAAACTTTGTCAGAGAGGGAGTGAAACTTCTGAGAAGCCTGCTGTGGTTCTTACCACTACCTACATTGATCACTCCTATGCTGAATTCCTATCCCCTCCTTTAGGTCCAAGTACAAGAGGTCTTCAAGCCTGTAAACATGCCAACTTTAGGTAGGGCAAGGAAGGCATTGCATTTTCTAACACCATTTCTTACAATATGGTTAAATTCTTTTTACAGAATCAATTCTAATTTAGAATCTAGAAGGTAGTCTCTAGGATTACAAAACCCGCATCAAGAGTCTGATGATGGTGGTAGACAACTATGGACTATATGAATAGAATGAACCCATTTTCACAATCCCCATTGATACTCCTGCCTCTGAGATCTAATTCAGAAATGTAAGTGATATGAGAGCTCCCAATGACTTTACAGGATGAGATTAAGCTTGATTTCTCTTTTTGTTCTTTGGCAGAAAAAGAGAAAGGAAATAATAATAGTAACAACAGCAGTTGCAATTTACATAATACTTTCAGATTTACGAAGTGTTTCCATGTAACATTTTTCAATCTCATGTCTTCTATCACTTGTGTAGAGTCAGGAAGTGGAACTAAGGTCACTCTTATAGTCCCAGGTCCAGAATAGGATTTGGTAAGCATTCAGACATGGTTCTCATGTCTAGTAGGGAGCTTCTGCTATGAAGAAGATGCCAAGGTCAGAGCATCACTTGTGTTGGGTTAACATTCTTCAATCAATCAATCAATCAATCAACAAACATCAATAAAGCACCTACTAAGTGCCAGGCACTGTATTAAGTGCTGAATCCACTCTCCTATGACACTATAAGGAGATGTTGTTGAGCTTCACATTCCACAATTTTTTTTTAAGTGGAACTGTATCTCCCAGAAGACTTTGTGCGAGTTTGTAACAAGAGGAGCCTTCAAGCATGGGAGGTTTGGACAAACAATGGCAGAAGTATGAAAAAGCACAGGAAACATGATAGGACAAGCAGAACAGGCAATGAGGAGCTGAAGCAATGGTAAGAAAATGGCAGCAGTGTCCCAAGTCTTGAAATCTAGACCTTGAGAATCACGGGCCATTGTTTCCATGATAATCTGGCTTCTGTGTTGAAAAGCCCCCCCTTCATCTGCAGTCCCCTTGCCAATGTTCTCTGGGTCCAACATTCCAAGCCTATTATGTTATGCTAGGAAGTCCAGAATTCTCCAGAACTGCAATACATTTTCCTAACACCCTTCTGTGAGCAGCCAATCTGTCCCTCTCCTGTTGGTTAGAGGAAGCTGAATGTTTAATCAGGAATCTAAAGTAGTACTTTCAGGCAAACATATTTGTAGGTGGCCAACACTATTTAACACTTGTCTCTTATTGCCTCATTTTTACATTTCATTTAAAGCATTTGCTATGAATTCATGCTTACCTTGTTTGGTCTGCTAAAAGAAGCATCAGTGGAGATGATTTGTGAACTCTGCCTTTGAATAATATGCTGCACCAATGGTATCATGGACCGAGTGTAACTGAGGAGAGGGCCATGTGAACAGCCCTGATGACTACAACATTTAACACAAAATGACAAAGTTCACAATCCCATTTGAGACCTGAGAGGCAACATGGTGTATTCAATAGAAAATCTGCCTCGGAACCAGGAAGACCTGGGTTTAAGTTCTACCTCTGACACATGCTAACTGTGTGACCCTGGAAAAGTCACTCAACGACTCATAGCTTTAGACAACTCTGAGACAATAAGTTGCAGAGAAGAAGCTGATCTGTATTGATAGAGAGCACTTTTTCATCAATGGAATCACAGGTCCAGTGCTTAGTCTTAATGAAATCTCATGAAATTTATATAGGAACAGAATGAGGAATTAAGTCAAGAAAGATGAAACACTCCAAAAATGAAATGCTCTAAGTATTCTAAAAGATTTAGTGCAAGAGGTTGGCAAGAGGTAAACTATTTTCCACAAATTCATACAACTCTAACACAGATTAATAGTCATGGACAGTCACATCAATTAGAGTGATTAGATGTGTCATTTTCCTATGGAGAATATTTTTTAAAAGGAAGATTTGAAAAAAAATATTTTTTCCAGTTATGTGGAATAACAAGTCTTAACATTTGTTTTTTAAAAAAAATTTGAGTTGCAAATTCTCTCTCTCAATCCCTCCTTTCTTCCCTCCTTTAGAAGGTAAACAATTTGATGTAGATTATATGTGTGCAGTCACACAAAACATTTCCATATTAGTTGTGAAAGAAAACACTGACCAAAAAAAGAATAAAATTTTTAAAAGAAGTATGCTTTGCTCTGCATTCAGACTCCATTAATTCTTTCTCTAGAGGTGGGTAGAATTTTTCATCATGAGTCCTTTGTAATTGTCTTGAATCAGTATTGCAGAGAAGAGCTCAATCATTCACAGTTGATGATCATATAATATTGCTGTTACTGTGTACAATGTTCTCTGGGTTCTGCTCACTTCACTTTGCCTCAGTTAATATAAACTTTTTAGGTTTTTCTGAAAGCATCCTGCTTGTCATTATAGCACAATAATATTCTATCACAATTGTATATCACAACTTGTTTAGTCATTTTCCAATTGATGGGCTAAAGCAAGATTAATAAGAAAATCCAAGGGGATAAGATTCATTGGGAAAGACAGGTAGCAGAAAGACTTGGAGTCTGAACATTTTCTTCAAATGAAAATCACCAACATGTTGCAATCAATTTATGGGACTGAGGCTAAATTGAGATAGTACCAACTGAAATCCAACCAAATGCCTTAGGGTTAGATAACCTCTGTCTGGGGAACCTTTAGAAAGGTTT
Organism: Vombatus ursinus; assembly: GCF_900497805.2. Classification (NCBI taxonomy): domain Eukaryota; kingdom Metazoa; phylum Chordata; class Mammalia; order Diprotodontia; family Vombatidae; genus Vombatus; species Vombatus ursinus. The sequence continues at coordinate 20,945,193 of NW_020940355.1, read as the reverse complement.
CTTAACCTAGGGTCTGAAAGCTTAAAAAAAAAAAAAGATTTAGGTGACTACCTCAATGTAATTGGTTTCCTTTGTAATCCTGTATATTTTATTATGCATTTAAAAACATTCTGAGAAGGGTCCATCAGTTTCACCACATTGCCAAAGGGGTCCATGATACAACCTATTCTAAGGGCATGAGATATAGGCCACTGAGTGAAGATCTATGCTTTTTTCCCTTTATGCGTTAAGTGTACTTTCCACATATTCTTTTTGAGTTTTTCCTTTCCTGTAATATTTAAGAGAGTAAAATGGAAAGGTACTATAGAGAATGCAAATTGAATGTAATAAAATCATGTTGTAGTAGTGATGCTGGCATGGGACTGCATGGAGAGAGGTTAGAAATATCATTATCACAACCACCAAGGAAGGCATGCATAGCAAAGAGTCATTTAGAATAGAGTACAACTGCTATTTTGCTGTTGCTTCTGCCTTTTAAAATTCAAATCTAAATTTCTTTTTGTTGTGGTCTAGTGAAAAGAGTATTCAATTTGGAATTAGGAAACCTATTTTTAAGTACTGATTCTGCTATGTATTAGCTATGATATCTTGAACAAGTTATTTATCCTCTTAGGCCTTAGTTTTCCCATTTGCAAAGCAAGGATAATATTTATGCTACCCACCCCCCAGGATAATTATGGGGATCAAATATGAGACAATGTTTGTATACAGCTTTGTAAGCCATAAAGCACTAGAAGAAAGTCAGTTATCATTATTGTTGTTCAATCATTTCAGTCATGTATAACTCTTTGTGACCCCATTTGGGGTTTTCTTGGCAATGATATTAGAGTGGTTTATCATTTCCTTCTTCAGCTCATTTTACAGATGAGGAAACTGAGGCAAACAGGGCTAAGTGACTTGCCCAGGGTCACCAGCTAGTAAGTGTCTGAGGCTAGATTTGAACTCAAGTTTTCCTGACTACAGGCCCAGCACTCTATCCACTGTATCACATGCCATTTGGTAGTTCCAAGGCAAGGGCTGGAATCTTGGTTTCCTGGGTCCTGGTACAGTGTTATTGTCTCTATATTATTACTATATTTTCAGGTTAGTCCTTTGAACTTGTGCCCTAACTTTAGCAACGGTTGTGCATTTGGATCAAGACCCTCTCCCCTCCCCCAGCGCATACCTTGTACCTTGTTCCAGCACCTGGATTTTTATCTCATTTTCTTCCCTAGGCCTAAATTCTTGTCACGTGAGACAAATAGGTAAATAGACTTAGCAGAGGTGTTAAAGGTTAGCTAGTTCATCCTTCCCCACATTAAAGCACACACCTTTGTTTTAGATCTTGCTGCTGACTCTAACTTCTTTCATGTGCATGAAGGAAGCAAATGTGAGAGAAGGTGAGCAGAAGGAAGGAAATGAGGCCCAAGTGCTTCCTTTGGGAGACAAGGAAAGGGAAGAGACATAATTAAATATTTTCAGCTCAGTCTAAAAGGACATGGTAAGACAGTATGATATGGTAGACCAGTTGGCCTGAAGACATTTCTTCCCAATTCCTAGAAACTTTCCAGGTTTGTCCACTCTGGTCCATGAGCTGATGTGACCAATAGCAAGAGCAGCAAAACATGCATGGAACAAGAATGGTTTTTATCTTTTGAGCCATAAGATATTCATTTTCCTCTCACAGCATCATTTATTTTAGTTCTGATTTTCCAGGGACCTTGGGCCTATGCTTAGTTGCTTTGACAAATGTGAAAATGGTAGACATCCACCTTGTATTATAAATAAGGCATATGTAGTTCCTGGAAAAGAGCTGTAGGGCTGCCATTTCATGGAAAACAACTCAAAAACCATAAGTGCAGATGGGGGAAACTTAGACTTGTGATCTTGCTGCACAGAACTGACTTCTTATATGCTCTGTGAGAATATGAATGTCATCTTGGTCATAGAGGGTGCTCATCATTCCATCAGCTTTAGTGCTTTTCTCTTTACTGACCAGACACATTTTGACACTTAGGACCTATTAGAAACGAGAGAACATTCTGGGATGCTAAGCATTTAGTGTAAATGTTGAGGGTGGGGGTGCAGCTTTACCTATAAAACAGAAGACTCTCTTGCTCCATCTGGTGGTAAGAAAACTAAGGAACACCCTCCCCATGCAGCCAGTACTGATAAAAATCCAGTTCCCTTCCATGGTCCTTGTACAATGGTGCTTCCATTTCTACAGCTCTACCTAGGGAAGAAAGTCAGGAGCAATTCTGGCTCTGTGCAACCTGGGTGGAGCCTATCTATGGCATCCTTCCTCTTTTCATTCTGTCTTAGTGACCTCTTTCTCCTTTTGGTCACCAGATAAAGAACAAATAGAGAAATGATTATATTAAATATAATAAACGTCTATATACATACACATATGCATATATATTTACTTCTTATATTTCTAATTAATAAGATTTGTTCTTATTCTTTTCTTATTCAAGACCCTTCACCTATAAAACTTTACACACACACACACACACACACACACACACACACACACATACATTCACGGACACTTACAAATTTATGTAAGTGTTAGGTGTCCATGGGAGCTATGAATGGCAGTTTACAAGGCTAATAATCACCAGCTGGTTAGCACTCTTAACCATTTTTGTGCTTTTGAACAATCATGATGGCCAAAAGCCCTGGGACATAAATCTTTTTTTTTTAATTTATTTATTTTTAGTTTTCAACATTTACTTCCACAAGATTTTGAGTTCCAAATTTTCACCCCATCTTGCCCCTCCCCCCACTCTAAGATGGCATGCATTCTGAATACCCCTTCCCCTAGTCTGCCCTCCCTTCTATCTCTCCCCCCCTTTTCTTATCCCCTTCTCCTTCTACTTTCTTGTAGAGCAGGATAGATTTCTGTATCCCATTTCCTGTATTGCTTATGTCCCAGTTGCATGTGAAAACATTTTTTAAACATGTGTTTTTAAAACTTTGGGTCCCATATTTTCTTCCTTCCTCCCTCCCCACCCACCCTAATTGAAAAGGCAAGCAACTCAATATAGGTTACACATGTGTAGTTATGTAAAACATTTACATAGTAATCATGTTGTAAAAAATTAACTCTATTTCCCTTAATCCTATCTCGCCCCACTCCCATTTATTCTATTCTTTCTTTTGACCCTGTCCCTCCTCAGAAATGTTTGCTTCTGATTACCCCCTTTCCCAATCTGCCCTCCTCTCTATCATTCCCCTGCTCTCTTGTCCCCTTCTCCCCCTATTTTCCTGTAGAGTAAGACAGATTTCCATACCCAATTGAGTGTGTATGTTATTCTCTCCTTAAGCCAAATCCTATGAGAATAAGATTCACTCATTCCCTCTCACCTTCCCCTGTTTCCTCTCCACTCTAAGAGCCTTTTCCTTTCTGTTTTTTTGTGAGATAATTTACCCTGTTCTATCTCTCCCTTTCTCCTCCCAGTATAATCCTCTCTCACCCCTTAATTTTAATCTCCAGATATGACCCCTTCATCTTCAACTCACCCTGTGCCCTCTATCTATCTATCTATCTATCTATCTATCTATCTATCTATCTATCT
>NW_020940355.1:20901617-20941623 GCF_900497805.2 Vombatus ursinus | reverse complement strand
TCTATCTATCTATCTATCTATCTATCTATCTATCTATCTATCTATCTATCTATCTATCTATACATATAATTTTTTTCCTCCAACTACCCTAATACTGACAAAGGTCTCATGGGTTATAAATATCATCTTTCCATGCAGGAATGTAAACAGTTCAACCTTAATAAGTCTCTTATGATTTCTCTTTCCTGTTTACCTCTTCATGTTCCACTTGAGTCTTGTATTGGAAAGTCGAATTTTCTATTCAGTTCTGGTCTTTTCATTAACAATGCTTGAAAGTCCTCTATTTCATTGATGACCATTTTTTTACCCTGAAGGATTATACTCAGTTTTGCTGGATAGGTGATTCTTGGTTGTAATCCTATCTCCTCTGCCCTCCAGAATATTATATTCCATGCCCTGTGGTCCCTTAATGTAGAAGCTGCTAAATCTTGTATTATCCTGATTGTGTTTCCACAGTACTTGAATTGTTTCTTTCTGGTTGCTTGTAATATTTTCTCCTTGACCTGGGAACTTGGGAATTTGGCTACAATATTCCTAGGAGTTTTCCTTTGGGGATCTCTTTCAAGAGGGGATTGGTGGATTCTTTCAATTTCTATTTCGCCCTCTGTTTCTAAAATATCAGGGCAGTTTCCCTTGATAATTTCTTGAAAGATGGTGTCTAGGCTCTTTTTTTTTTTTTTGATCATGGCTTTCAGATAGTCTAATAATTTTTAAATTCTTTCTCCTGGATCTATTTTCCAGGTCAGTTGTTTTTCCAATGAGATATTTCACATCGTTTTCTAACTTTTCATTCTTTTGGATTTGTTTTACAGTGTCTTGATTTCTCATAAAGTCACTAGCTTCCAATTGCTCTATTCTAATTTTTAAGGAAGTATTTTCTTCAGTAATCTTCTGGACTTCCTTTTCCATTTGGTTAATTTTGCTTTTTAGGACATTCTTCTCCTCATTGGCTTTTTGGACCTCTTTTGCCATTTGGGTTAGGCTATTTTTTAAGGAGTTTTGTTCTTCAGTATTTTAGCAAGCTGTTGACTTGTTTTTCATGATTTTCTTTCATCACTCTCATTTCTCTTCTCAATTTTTCCTCTACTTCTCTTACTTGCTTCTCAAAGTCCTTTTTGAGTTCTTCTAAGGCCTGGGACTAATTCATATTTTTCTTGGAGGCTTTGGATATAGGAGCTTTGACTTTGTTGTCTTCTTCTGGTTGCATGTTTTGATCTTCTTTGTTACCGAAAAAAAGATTCTATGGTCTGACACTTCTTGCGAGATTTGCTCATGATCCCAGCCAATTACTTGAGTTACAAACTCTTTATTAAGATAGAGGTCTGCTTCCAATGTGAAGAATGTACTGTCCCAAGCTTTGGGGGTTTGTACAGCTGTTTTCAGAGATACTTCTAGGGGCCTGTAAGTTTTCAGTTCTTCCAAAGTGGTATGGTAAGGGGCGAGGTGTTTACTTCTTTCCTGGCCAGTGCTCTGGTCTATGAGTGACCACAAGCACTCTTTTCTGTCTTGGAACTGTGAGGAGGATTTCCTCTCCACAGCCACTGCAAGCTCCACCACACCAGCACTCTTCCTCACCCCAGGACTGCCCCTCAGAACTGTGACCCAGATCCAAGCCCAGGCAAAGCAAGAGATTCCTGCCTCAACACTGGCAAACAGATCCCTGCAATCCCCCTCTGATCAGCCACTCAATTCTCCCTCAGTCTGTGGTCCAGAAGCTCAGGAGACAGCTACTGCCCCAGGGAACTGGGGCTGAGACCTAGCTTCTCTCTCACCACAGTCATAGACTTGTCCCACTGACCTGCTAAGTTGTCCTTGGCCTTCATGGGTTGAGAAGTCTGGAAACCACCATAGCTGCCTGTGATTCAGTCTTCTGAGGCCTGTTCCAGGTTCACTGTAGCCTGCGTGCCCACATCAAACTGTGATCCTCTCCCAGCCTGGAGCAATAGACCTTTCCAATCAACCATCCAGGTTGTCTTGGGCTGGAAATTTGTTTCACTCTGTCTTTTTGTGGGTTATGCTGCTTTAGAATTTGTTTAGAGTCATTTTTATAGGTATTTGGAGGGGTTTGGGAAAGAACTTAAGCAAGTCACTGCTTTTACTCTGCCATCTTGGCTCCACCCCCCTGGGACATAAATCTTAAAGCATAATGATGATGATGATGATAGGCTTCAGTAGAAGAGTGCATTGCTTTTGTATCTATGCCAAAGGGACTGCATGTGACTTACAAACTTCAGAGGTGGGAGGGGGGACTGATTAACTCATTAACCTTGGGGAAACTGAGCACTGTGCTAGCTCCTGACAGAGTAGTCCAGTAGCCTTTCATCAGCCCAAAACACCAAGACCCTCATCTTGCTTTCTAATTCCTTCCTAAACCCCTAGTCTCTAATGCAAACAGGATGCCTCAGACCTCTGGAAATTCCACCAATCAAAGCATATGGCAGAGCCTTTCTTTTACTTAAGGAGAAGAGGTAACAGTTCCATTGGGAACTCCAACTGGGACCCTGGAATAATAAGGGTGGGGAGCAGCCAAGATGCAATATTTAGTGAGGAACATCAGAGATATAACTTAACGCCTGGTTACAGGCCCAACAGAGGGTAGTGCTGAGTGGCGAGGAGGCCCACTGTAAATATTGTGGTGATATCTACAGGAGACATTGGCAGCATTTGAGTGTGAGCTGCTCTTCTAACTGGAATAGAAATGATTGGGCACACTACTCTTTCAGAGAAAAATGGCAACTGAGGGACACTGGTCCTCTTGGACATGGACACCTCCTCACTTAGTTGAGGAGATGCCCAGCCCTTGAGGACGCATATATGCTGAGGTGAGGTGACACTCTGTCTGCATAAAGGCTTTCCTTAGATTGAAGTCAGCTCTGAGTCAGCTCATTAACTCAAGACATACTATGAAAAACAAGCAACTCACTAAGATTTTGATGGCAGAGATGCTCTCTGTGACGGGGAGCATGATGACAGGTAGGTGTCTTATGGGTTGGGACTAGCAGAAGTCCCTAAGCCCTTGTAGATTTCCTTAACCAAGAGTTCATAGACGCCAGAGACAATTATACCTATCTGCTACATGTGTGCCACTTATGATATAGTATCTATTATATATTTTATATAAACCTATTTTGTAATATCTGATATATATACTGCGTATTTGTTTTGTAGATATGTATATAGCTATGTCAATATCTATATCAATATATATACATATTGTCTCCCCTAACTAATTAAATCTGTTAAGATTTAGTTCCTTGAGGTCAGGAACTGTTTCAGTTTCCTTGGGGCCCCCAGCCAGAATGCTGCATTTATGCCTCGTTCCCTTCCAGCTTCAGCTGCCCTAGGCTTATAATCAGTGCCGCATCCCCAGACAATCAGGCCACCTGACATTAGCCTATCTCTGGTGTTTTGCCTGCACATCCCCTTGTGATAACTAACCTACAATTAAAAGTATACACAACAAGAAGACTGATGTGCTGGCACTCATTGTCCTCCCAAAGGAGAATGGACAATGGGACCATAGGATTCAGATCTTGGAGGAATTTTTGAGACCATTTAGTCCAATAACTTCATTTAGTACATGAAACAGAAGCTCAGAAAAATGTGCCTACAATTGCATAGTGATTATGTATTTGATGGCATTTGAAGACATATCCTATGACTCCAGAGCTTTCCATTGCACTGTTAAAGATCACAATATACACTAGTTCTTCTTCACTCTCCCCTTAGGAGGGTCTGTGGGGAAGCATAACAATATATTGAATTCTTTGAATTCTAGATCAACTTTATTGCACATGGATGCCATATGTCTGTCTTCCTTTCTCTCCTTTCCTCCCTCCAACCCTCCTTCCCTTCCTCCTTCCTTACCTCCCTTCCTTCCTTCCTTCCTTCCTCCCTCCCTCCCTCTCTCTCTCTCTCTCTCTCTCTCCATCTCGTTGTCTCTCAGTGTGTTTCTATCTCTGTCTCTCTTGTTACCTTGTATTTCTCTCATATCAATCTAAGGTGATTTACCTGTCCTTTCCTCTTAAGAAAAAAAATCCTTCAATGTTATACCAAATTCTTTTTTTAAATGAATTTTTAATATTATAAGTATAGAGTTATACACAATTAAGCCTAAAACCTCTGTAAATGACTCCACTTGAAACATAGTGGGGAGGGGGCACTGTATTGTTAAGTAGATGGGAGCATTTTAAAGTTAATAACTTGATTGAACAAATTCACATCAAACCTCTAGACTACCAGAAAGAATTTGTGTTGTCATCGAGTTGTTTCAGTTCTGTCTGACTCTTTGTGACACTATTTGGAGTTTTCTTGGTGAAGATAATGGAGTGGTTTGCCATGTCTTCTCCAGTTCATATAGATAGATATATCTATTTAAATATAGACATTTTAAATATATTTATTCAATTATTAATTAATTATTATTAAATTAAAATTTTAAATTAAATAAACAATAAACAGATTTATTTATATATTAAGTAAATATATAAAATAAAAATTTAAAAATTAAATTAAAATCATTAAATGATAATTAACAATTAAATCAATAATATTAAATATAATTATTTAAATATAAATATATCTAAATATAGATAGATATATACATACACACATGTATGTATGCATGTGTATGTATACATACATACATGTGTGTATTTATGTATATATCTGTCTATATCTCTATCTACTTATTTATCTATCTATATTCAACTATTGGAAACTGGTTTCCTTTTGTTTTTGTATGGCTTCAGCCTACTGGGCTTATTACGTGAAATCTAATAAACTCAAAGACTGGGCATCAACTACCTTCCTCCCTCACAGCTTCTTTATAGATTTTAAAAGTTAGGGTTAAGTTCCTTACTTCCATGCTCTTCATCCCTCAGGCTCTTTACCTTTATTCTCTCTCTCTAGGATTTTGGAATACCACTTTCTCATGGCACTGCTCTTATGTATCTGGCCACTCCTTAGTTTCATTGGCTAGATCTTCATCCCAGTCTCACTCACTAACTGTTGATGTTCTGCAGGGCTCTGTCCTCTTCTCTCCTCCTTCTATACACCTTCACTTTGAAGTGCAACAGCTATTACATCAGATGCCATGGATTTAGTTATCATCTCTATGTTGATGCTTCTCAGATCGACTTCTCTAGCTCAAACCTCTCTGTTAACCTCTAGTCTCGCATCTCCAATTGCCTTTCAGACATCTTGTTGTTTTGTTGTTGTTGCATCTCAAATTTAATAATTCTTAAACTCAACATATTCAAAACTGAACTTATTATGGTTCCCCCTAAACCCTCCCTTCTTCCAAACTTTCCTATTACCGTCAAATGTGACAACATCCTCCCAGTCCCCTAGTCTTACAACCTAGGTGTCATCCTCAACTCCTCATTATCTTTCACCTCCATCTGTAGTCAAGGCCTGTCAATTTCATCTTGCAAAATATCTTGAATGCTCCCCTTTCTCTCCTCTGATACTGCCACCACACTGGTACAGGTCCTCAACACATCATTCCTGGACTATTGCTATAGCCCGATGGTTGGTCTGCCTGCTACAAGAGTCTCCTTACTGCAGTCCATTATCCATTCTTAAAGTGCAGGTCTGACCATGCCAGGCCCCCCTCCCCCTCACTCAGCCACTTTTATCACCTCCAGGATCAGATACATAATCCTCTGTTTAGCTCTCAGAGCCCTTCATAAACTATGCCCCTACACCTTTCCAGTCTTCTTACACTTTACACACTTGTACATGATATTTGATCCAGTGACACAGGCTTCTTTGCTGTTTCTCACATAAGATATTCTATCACCTGACATTTTCCCTGGCTGTCCTACAGTGCCTGGAATTTTCTCCCTGATCATCTCTGCCTGCTGGCTTCTCTGGTTTCCTTCAAGTCCTAGCTAAAAATCTCACCTTTTACAGGAAGTGTTTTGCAATCCCTCTCAATCCTGGTGCCTCCTCTCTGTTAATTATTTCAATTTATCATGTATGTATGTATACACATACTATGTGTGTATACATACATACATACATACATATAAAAACACATATTTGTTTGCTTACTACTTCTCTAATTAGATTGTGACTTCCTTAAAGGCAAGGGCTGTCTTTTGCCTTTCTTTGTATCCCCAGTGCTTAGCACAGTGGCTGGCATATAGTAATACAGGCTATTGACTTTTATGCAATTTAGAAAATGTTGTTCAGTCGTGTCCTGCACTTCATGACCCCATTTTGGGGTATTCTTGGCAGAGATACTGGAGTGGTTTGCCATTTCCTTTTCCAGCTCATTTTACAGATAAGGAAACTGAGACAAAAAAGGTAAGTGACTTGCCGAGGGTCACACAGTAAGTGCCTGAGGCTGGATTTGAACTCATGAAGATGAGTCTTCCTGATTCCAACGTCAGTGCTCTATCCACTGTGCCACCTAGCTGCCATAATTTAGAAAATACTCTCACTTTATTGGTCCCATAGATAACATGGCAGTCTTCCATTGGTATTATACTGACTCTTTATCAGAAGTGATGTATCAGCTTGAGCTCTAAGGGGTTCCAGTCTTTGACCAGGGAATGGATACCCCTCCCCCTCTCTCTCACTATGTGCTATTCACTGCTAGCACAGGTGCCATGCATTGAGACTGTTCCTCATAATAGCTTTTCTCCTCCTTCTCTTGTGAGTAGCAATAAGGTTTATTAAAGCCATCTCTGTGTGAGCTATTGCTTTTCTTCTAAACTCCCTTGCACTAAACACATCCAGACCCATACCGACACCCAAACATAGACAGTTGATGGGGTTAAGGGCTGTGGGAGAACATATCCTGGCCCAGAATCCTTTGCTATCTAATGGTCCTTGGTGCTCAGGTTAGCACTGAAGGCTACTAGATAGTCAGGAAACAGGGATTTGATTTATGAAGACTAATGAAAAGTCCCAGGTGATGATGGTAGTCAGAGTAATGGTGGGGAGTGAATAATCGTCCTTTACCATAAAGTGGCCAGACCTCCATATGGAAAAACCACCTATACCAGTACTCTTTAAGAATCACTCCTTAAATTATAAGACAAAAAGGAGTTGTTTAGACAGACTGCCCTGAAGTCCTTAAAAACTCTTCATTTTGTAGCAAAGCAAATCATAATGACAATCAACCAAATCATTTAAGTTTATATAGAGATTGCCAAGGAAATCATACCAAGTGAAAATTGCTATGGAAAGCTATGATCTCTTTAGGCCTGGTCCAAGCTACTCATCTGGACTGATGCTTGAAGGACAATAATTTTCCCCTTGTTCCCATAAGGACTATTAAAGAATGCATGCTGTAGTTATCTGGTTTTCCAGATGGGAAAATGACAGAATGGGAGCATCCTTAGCTCCCATCCTCCTCATCTTAAAATGTATCTGTATTTTTATCCATTCCCACTTCTCCTTCCTTCCTATTCTTATTATGTAGGTAAGCATGGTATAGTGGATACAGCTTTGGACTTGTCAGAAAGATTGGGTTTGGTTCCTTTCTCAGACATTTACTAGTTGTGGATCCTGGACAAGCCGCTTAACCTCTGGTTATACTCATCTGCTAAATGAAGGGATTGAACTCAATGAGGTCACTTCCAGCTCTATATCTATGATCTTGTGATCTTCTCCTGCCCCTTCAACCACTGCCTTTGATTTAATTCCTTCTCATATTCCCCATCTATTTTCCATTTTTTTCTTACACCTTTCTCCTATGTGTAAATACAAACTTACACTTCCCCTGTCCTAAAAAAAAAAAGATAAACCTGTCCTGATCCACCTCTCAAGCTACCACCCAATCTCTTCTTTCACTGCGCTGATTCTAGAAGGAGCCACTTAGTCTTGCTGACTCTAGTTCTTTACTTCTCTCTTATTCTTCAACCCTTTGCAAATTGTCCTCTTTTTCAAACATTCTACTGAAACCATTTTCTCAGAGGTAGTTGATTTCCCCATCCCTGACTCCCACAGCCCTCAATTGTTGCCTTGAAGATACACAAGGTAAAGAGAGAGGGTTAGCCTATCCAGTCTTTCCATAAAAAGGAAGTGACATAGGAACATTCACTGTGCTTTGTTGCTTTCTTAGTGTAGATGCCTGTTTCTGTGTGAAGTTCCTGAGTAATTCCTGGCTTTCTTTTTTATTTATAAATTTAATTTTTATTTTCAGTTCCAAATTCTATCCCTCCTGCTACCACTCCCCCATCCATTGAGAAGACAAGAAATATGATATACATTATACATATGAAGTCATGCAAAACATATTTCTACATTAGCCACATTTGGGGGCAGGGGGTTGCTAGAAAAAATAAAGCAAAAAAAATATGCTTCAATCTGCACTCTGAGTCCATCAGTTCTCTATCTAGAGATGGATAGAATCTTACATCATGAGTCCTTGGGAATTATGGTGGATCATTGTATTGTTCATAATTGCTAAGTCTTTTGCAGTTGATTATATTTATGATATTGTTGTTAGTGTGTAGATTTTCCTCCTAGTTCTATTCACCTTACTTTGCATCATTTCATATATCTTCCAAGGTTTTTCTGAAACCATCACTTCATCACGTCTTACAAGACAGTAGCATTTCATCATATTCATATAGCGTAACTTATTTAGTAATTCCCTAATTGATGGGCATCCTCTCAGTTTGCAATTCTTTACCATCACAAAAAGAGCTGCTACAAATATTTTTGTACATATGTGTCTATTTATTTTTCTTTGATCGCTTTGGAGTATAGATCTAGTAGCATTATTGCTGGGTCAAAGAATGTGCACTGTTACTGGCCTTTTGATCTTTCCATCTATATCCATCATTCCATATGGACTTGCTTTGTATTTTGGCTTTATGACATTTATGATTTTCCTTGTCCTATTATCTCCCTAAGTGCCCTCAAACTGAATTGCACAGAGTAGGCACTTACATTTTTCCTAAATGAATGAATGAATCCTGGTTGAGATGATTCAAACTTTAGTGGCAGAGATTATCATTACCCCAGTACCTTTTTCTAAACATTGCCTCCCTTGTGGCCTTGAGGAAGGGCAATGTCTTCCCCTCTCCCCCAGCCCCAAAGATTGTGTGGTTAGAGAGCTCTGTGTTGAAAGATGATGAATAATAGAGTAATAGAGGTAACTAGGTGGCACAGTGGACAGAGCACCTAGAGTCAGGAAGACTGAGTTCAATCCAGCCTCAGATGATCAGTAGCTGTGTGACTGTGTGACAGGACTGTTGGGAATATTAAATGAGATAATCTTTGTGAAGCACTTGGTACAGTTCCCGACACATAGTAGGTACTTAATAAACGCTTATTTCCTTTTTTCCTTCCTTCCTTCTTAGATCAGTAGAACTAGAAAGAGCCCTAGAGATTATCTAGTACAACCCTTTCAATTTACAGTTAAGGAAACTAAAGAGGGAAAGAAGCTATTTGAGATAATATAGTTGCAGAGTTGGTATTGGAGCCTAGATCTCTTAAATTTCTATCCAGGACTCTTGCACTAATTCATAGCTGTCTTCTTCTTCTTCTGTTTGGAGGCAATGAAGGTTAAGTGACTTGCCCAAGGTCACCCAGTTAGTAAGTAGCTGAGGTCAGATTTGAACTCAAGTCCACCTAACTCTAGGGCCAGTGTTGTAACCACTGCACCACCTAGCTGCTCCTCCATAGTCTTCTAATAACCAGGCCATCGATTAGACAAGGGAGGTGTGGATCTAGAAGGATAATATTCTGACAAGAAATAGATCTCCACAATCCAGTGTCTTTAGTTAAGCAGAAAAAGGACTCAAGAAACTAATGAAAGTCAGCTGTGAAACAGAGATCTTCTTGAGTCAACCCAGAAAGAAAATATGAAACCAAAAGCTTGGGTTTGCAGGAGGCTGTGGCCTCATCTTGGAATGCCTGGTAGTTCCAGCACCAATCTTTCATTTGACTACTTAGCCTGGCACCATGCCTTCCTTCTCTAGATGCAGTATGGGGCTGAGCCTGCTGTCAGTGCTCAATAAATTTTAATACAACCATGATCAACATTTCATTCTGCTGGATACCTGAATGTCTGACCTGTGTCTTTCCAAGATGCAAATGCAGTAAGTCCTTTATAATTAATTTTTATTTAACATTTATTGAGTACAAAAAGGTCACTAAGCCCTGGGTAGAATACAGAGGTACTCCCTGTCCTTGTCTTTTGGACAGAGGAATTCCTGAAATTAAAATACCTAGTAGATGACACAAGTGACAGCATATCATAGTAGACAGACTTCAGTTTGTAGTCAAAAAGACCTGGGTTTCTGCCACCAGTATCAACTAGCTATGAGACCCAGGGCAAGTCACTGGACTCCTTTGAGCCTCAGTGTCTCATCGGAAAAAACAAGGTGATTGCATTAAATAGTCTTTGAGTTCCCTTCCAACTTTGGAATGATGATATGGTTCTTTTGTTTGTTAAATATTTTATTTTTTCCAATTACATGTACAATTTTTTCTTTAACATTTTTATTGTTTGTTGGATTTTTGGGGAGGCAATTGTAGTTAAGTGACTTGCTCAGGATCACACAGCTAGTATCTGAGGCCAGATTTGAACTCAAGCCTTCCTGACTCCAGGACCAGTGCCATATCCACTGTGCCACCTAGCTGCCTCTTTAACATACTTTTTTCAAAAATTTTGAGTTCCAAATTCTCTCCCTCCCTGCCTCCCCTCCCCACTCCTTGAGAAGGCAATCAATTTGATATAAGTTATATGTTTATAATCATGTAAAATATATTTCTATATTAGTCATGTTGTGAAAGAAAACACAGACCAAAAAACCCTCAAGAAAAAAGAAAATAAAAAATAGTATGCTTCATTCTGCACTCAGACTCCCTAAATTCTTTCTCTGGAGGTAGATAGCATTTTTCTTTTGAGTCCTTTGGAATTGTCTTGAATCATTATATTGCTGAGAATAGCTAAGTCATTCACAGTTGATCATCATATAGTATTGCTGTTACTGTGTACAACGTGCTCCAGGCTCTGCTCACTTCACTTTCCATCAGTTCATGTAAGTCTTTCCAGGCTTTTCTGAAAGCATCCTGCTTGTCATTTCTTATAGCCCAATAGTAGATGATGTGATTCTTAATTGCTCTGAGCTGCAGGAAATTATTTTGTGTAATAATTCTCTACTAAATTATAAACAGGTTTGGAATTTTAGTGCTGAAAGGAGTTCTCACAATGGGAGTTTTCTATGCTTATGAAATCTACCATCCTTCATATGGTAGATGACACAAGGCTAGTAACTGGGCAGAGGCAAGGATGTGCACACATAAAGTCTCCATTACATAGGAAATTCAAAACCTGGACTATCAGTTCAAATCACTCAGCTAATGGCCTCCACTGTTTGTTTCATTTTGCTAGAGAAGAAAGCTAAGGCCTATTGTTGCTTTTCCTCAGAAAGTTTTATTGCATTCTTCTTATTTTTCAATTTAAGTCAATAATAACATTTTGTTGATCTGTATGGGTTTTCAGTATTGTAGAGTTAATTGTGGTGTTATTGAAAATATCAAGCATTCTTTCTTAACGATCCACATATAAGGCAGATTTCTTTATTGGAGCCATAAATATTGAACTCCTGGTTATGACCAAGACAGGGGAACAATGTATGAGCTTGGTCTTCTGTGTCTAATATATAAATGTAGAAGGCAAGAAAACAAAACTGGGATCAAGCATACCACTCAACTCTGGCTACATGGCCAAGAGAGGATAAGGGCTCCTTTGCTTTTTAATGGGACTGTGTAGCTTCCTAACTGCTTTTTTTTACTCTTAACTTTATTCTGGACACTTGGGGCTAGTTGATGATGAAACAGGCAGGAGAATGCCCAATGTGGATGGTGGCTGTCCTTAAACTACCTGGTTTAGTGACTAGGAAATCTGTAGACCCTCAAAAGAATTTTGCTTTCTACCTTTAAGGCGTTGTTTCCATTTGTCTTCCAAAGCTACAATGCATCTGTGATCTGACGGAGGTAGGTTCCTCTTCCAGTGATGGACATAGCAGCTAAAACAAGTTATTTGTCCTAATATAGCATAATCAACAACAAGAGAGACTGTATTGTCTGGGAGAAGGGTCAGGGGAGTTGGAGATCTGGGTTCAAATCTCGGATCTTCTCCTGGCTAGCTATATGATTTGGGGCATGCCACTTCCCCTTGTGGGGGCTGCTACAGTCGTACTACTTAACCTCACAGGGTGATGGTGAGGGAAACTTCCTGTAAACTTTAAAGAGCTAGAGAAATGTGAGTTATTATTAAATGATCAGATAATTAGGTAGTCAGAGGTGGCAACATGGGGAAGACAGTGGCTAAGACCAAATGGGAAAGCCCTACTGGTCTCAATGTTTTAGCACAAGTGCTGGCTGGTTACCGCTTAGGTCATGCGTTAGAGCTTAGGATTGGAGCAGAGAATGGCAAAGGTCAGACACACTCTGGGTTTTCTGTACTCTTTTTTTTTTCCTTGAAATGTTAATCTCTTATTAGTGTTGGCGGGAAGTTAATGCACTTGGTGCATTCTTTGTTTCCTTTATCCTCTGCCAGGTATTTAAAACAGGGATTAACAAACTACAGGCCCCAGGGCCATACAAAAATTCTGCATTTGATCTGCGAGGCTCTATTTTGTCACCCCATCTTAAAAGAAGCATTTGGATGCAGTTTCCATGTTGATAATGCAAAAGGATGTAGGGAATAAAAGTCGATGCAAAAGTTAGCTTCAACTCAGATAATGTGATACTGGTGGGAAGTCAGCATAGGGGAAAGCTGAGAGGGCAATTTTAGCCTCAGTCTAAGATGGGATCCTCCTGGCTCAGTTTCCCCATTATGTTGCTTTGAAAGAGAATGTTACCCACCTGGCTATTCCTGAGTCTGACTATGATGTGGATTTGATACTGCATGGTTGGAAAACTGAATTATCTAAATCCAAACAGAGCTAAGGATGTTTTATCCTCTCAAAGTTGGGCCCTAAATCAAGTCCCTGCTTTATATCTGGACCCTGCAGTTTTTTCTGTCAGATTTGTGTCTTCCAGACTACAACCATTCACCTACAGTTGGTAGCAAACAGCGGGTACCAACCGACATCCCCAGATCGTTCCCCGGGTGCAGTCTGTGCTTGGTTCCAGTCAACCTCCTCTTTGGGACCCCCTCGAGGCAGGGACAGCTCTACGTCGCTTGCCAGCAGGAAGCAGTTCCAGAAGCTGAGACCTTCGCCCCATACTCCAAAAGAATTGGGGTCCCATTTGTTTGAGGGGCTAATGATGGGCTTGGGATCTAGACCCTAGAAAGGAAAAACCCTGGACTTTCCCACGTGGCCAAGTCCCCTGAAGCTATAATCCCATCAACTGGCCTTTCATTGTGGACCTCCCTATGGCCCCAGGCCACTTCTCCATTCTCCCTTGGCCAGGGGGTTCAGGTCCCTGGAATTTTATTCTACTTGGCTACTCCTAGAGCCCTCCCATAGGCTTTCTGTATAATCTAGCCACCGCCTAGATCCTTATCATCTAGCCACCGCCTAGATTCTTATAATCTAGCCACTGCCTAGAGTCTTATAATCTAGCCACTGCCTAGAGTCTTATAATCTAGTCACTGCCTAGATTCTTATAATCTAGCCATAGCTTGCTAATGTTCAGACTCCTCAAGAGTCTGCCCAATATGATGGATGTTCTAATAAACCTTGCCTTTGGCTGAAAAAAAAAAGTTAGCTCCAATTTATAGAGTGGGGAGGGAGGGAACTTTATTTTTCTCATCAAGGTACAGGGACCTTCACTGGAAGTCCCTCTACCTTCCACCAGTGAGGTTGGTAACAGGTTGCCTAGAATACTGAAAGGTTCTATATGTATGTATGTATGTATGTATGTATTAGGGGTAGGGACAGGCCTTGGAGTCAAATCTTCCTGATTTGGATACCTCTTCTCCGCCCACTAGGCCACATTGCCTTTTTTCTTCCCCCTCAACAAATCCTGTTTGTGAATATTAATGATATACTGCATACTGCTGGGGATGACCTTTGTCTTTCTTAATTAAGATTTTTCTGAGGCCTCATTTGAAGGAGTGGGAAGAGCAGGGTGGGGAGGGGGAAAGAACTCATCCTATTTTAAAAATTTCCCATTTTAATTATTCTTGCTAACTGGCCATTAAGCTCAATTGTTTCTATGTTGTTGGAAGTCTGTTGCTTCTATGCTGCAAGTGTCCTCTAAATTTGGCACCCTGGGATAAAGTCCTCTGGCCTCATCCTAGTTATACTCTTTGCCAGTAGCATCAAACTGGCTATACCTTCAAACTGGTGCCAGCAGATGGGCTTGGACTTCTGCTGATGCTCATTTTGTTGGTTTCGTTATTGGCAGTGGTTTACTAATTCATTGTCACTTTTGAGAAATTGTTCTTGTGCCCCCTACCAATTATGATGAGTGTTGCTATGCTCTGTCCTTAACATATGGCCTTCTTCTTTTAATAAGTGAGGTTGTTGGGAACCCCACAAGGGAAACAATGATTAACAGTATCTACTCTTGTTTTATGATGTTCTTGAAAAGGGAAAGGGGCTGCTATCCAGATTCCCTGCCCACCCCTAACCCCCACCCCACCTCTAAGGAGGACTTGTAGGATCATAGCTTCTAAATGCGGATGAGACCTCAGAGGTTTTCTACTTCAATCCTCTCACTAAACAAATGTAGAAGGGGCAGCTAGGTGGCGTAGTGGATAGAGCACTGGCCCTGAAGTCAGGAGGACCTGAGTTCAAATGTGACCTCAGACCAAACACTTGACACTTACTAGCTGTGTGACCCTGTGCAAGTCACTTAGCCCCAATTGCCTAAGAACAACAACAACAACAAAAAAAACAAATGCAGAAAATGAGGCACAGAGAGATGCTGAGACATGACCATAGTCACATAGGAGCAGAGCCAGGAAGCACACTTAGGTCTT
Organism: Vombatus ursinus; assembly: GCF_900497805.2. NCBI lineage: Eukaryota > Metazoa > Chordata > Mammalia > Diprotodontia > Vombatidae > Vombatus > Vombatus ursinus. The sequence goes on along the minus strand of NW_020940355.1, from coordinate 20,926,715 downwards.
TTGACTCTTCCCACTAAAGTAGCTTGCATTGTCTATAGACTGTTTGCTGTCAAACAGACTTCTATGACTGAGGTAGGAGTGGCTGCTGGATCTGAAATAAAATGAGGAGCCCTTGTGCTGTATGCAAGTGTAATCGGATGAATTTTATTTTAAGTTTCCATTACATTTTGGTTAATTCGAATATGCAAATGAATAAAAGCATACAAAGTCAAGGTGGTTTATAGTATAGCAGAAACTTTTAGAAACTTGGTTACCGAAAGATTCAGCAGAAGCTCTTGAGACTACTTAATAGAAGTGATTAAAAAAAAAAAACTTTAGCATTGATTAATTAACACTCTTATAGGACGAATGTCTAGGTGCCCGGGAAGGGCATCCAAGGCCCAATTTTCCACCAATGGTGGCCGTATGTACCTGAGCATGCAATTCTATCCTCTCTGACCCCTCCACCTCCCTTCTCTATCCTTCTGTACAGCTTTACTAAGAATCACAGTCTGCTAATCTAGACTATTCTCTTGGGCATTTTAGTAGACTTTTAACATAAACCAGCATCACAAATAAGCACTGGCCCAATTGTACCATTCCTCTCAGGTAATAAAATGAATGAATGCAACATTTTTTTACCATTTGCCTGAAAGCATCACAGAGCTAGCGGCCATTTCCAAGACTGAGTAAATCTAAGTTTCCAGCACCTCAGTACAAGCAGAGGTTACTGCATGAAAGACAGAGGTGTCTGGAGAGATTTAGTAGGTATCAATCCTCCATCTATGCTCAGCCACCAAACTCACCCCTTCCTCCACAGCATCAGCCTAGTTGACTTGACTCTAAGGGATTTCTAGGGCCTGAATTTTGGGGGAGGCGAATGATTCAGGAGACATAGGCAAAGTGTGAATTTAAAGTAGTGAGACAGATTCTACACACTACACAAATCTGTCTTAGTACTTTATAGCCATACTTCATTAACTCTAGGAGCTAAAAGGCTCCTGTGCATGAGGCCACAGTCTGACATCTCCTATCAAAGGCACCATAAAGCTGTCTTATTTTTAAAGGGCTGAGTGGTATCCTTGCTTCCTCATCTTCTAGGTGATTACATCCCTCATAAATGTAGTTTGTTAAGATGGGGCCACATCTTTTCACACAGTCAATCTGTGAAATTTGGCAGGCAGTTCCTCTGAGACTTTTGGAAAGGCCTTCCCCTCCCATAACCCATATAGAGAATACAGCTGTGACCTGTGGGAGGGTGTGTGGTCAGAAACATTCATGGGCCAAAAGCACAAAAAAAAAAGGACTTGGATCAAGGTGGGGGGGGTCTTTTTGGAGGGTCTTTCTCTGTTCATTTGTAGATTTATTTCCCTGGGCACTGGAAATCTTGTCTGAAATCAAATCGGGTCATGGGCAAATTACTTGGGTCAGAAAATCCCTCTGATTAATGGAATCTGAGCCATTTGCCATGATAAGTGATAACTTTTAGTTTGATGAGCTATTAGAGCTTAATTAGAGCTTAATTAAAGCAAATGCTCAGAACATTTTAGAAGCTGGAATTATGCAACATCTCTCCAGTCTGTCTGCTCGCACCTTCAGATTGAGGAGGTGGAATTTGGAAAAGTGTGGTAGAGAGCTTCTCGGTGGATGTCGAATGCATCTCAGCCCTTTTCCTTCTTGACCTTGCCTTCTGGAATGTGTAATGTGCTAGCACCTAGATAAAATAAGAGCTGGCCTATCTTTGCATCAGAATGTCTTAACCAAGGCATGGAGAAGCTGTTTCCACCTTCTCCCTTACAGGTTTACATCTATTGCCTCTTCTGAATCTTTAGCTGAAGCTCCCCATACACGTGTCTCAAGGCATCACAGTTCAGCGTAGCCATCAGTTTGCGTGAGCCAGGGACCCAGGGCCGACATACTTCTTCCCACGTCAAGGTAGAATTGGGTGGAAGTTCACTGAAAGGATGAAAAAGAGAGAAACATGAAAGAAGTTTTACTTTTCATACAGGCAGATCCTGATTCCCAATAAGGAGTAGTAAGAACTATGTGGGTCATTCAACCTGGCTTCTTGAAGGAACATGCTTCCCAAAGTGCACATGGGAAAATCCAGATGTGGAGACAGTGATAGATGTGGAACTAGGAGAGCCCTTAGAGGCCAGCTAGTCTAATCCTCTCATTTTAGAGATGAGGAAACCGAGGCTCAAAGAGGTTGGTTAGTTTGCCCAAAGTAATACAAACAGTTAAGTGACAGTGCTAGAATTTGAACTCAGGTCTCCTGACTTTAAATATAACACTCTTTCCTTTGTACCATGCTGCTACCCACTATGCCCTACTGCTCATCTGTGCTGTGGAGTGTTCTATTACTGGGCTCTGTGAATGAATTACAACCAGAACTAGATTGAATGACATGAGGTTTGTCCTCATCTCTTATTTATTACTCTATGTTGGATAGACTGCAGTGGGTCTTCTCTGTCTCCAGTTCCTTTGGTGATCTACTCTGGTTCACTGTCCCCTAAACATACTATGTGCCCTCCTATATCCGTGCCTTTCCTGATGCTATTTCTTAGGTCTGAAATCCCTTCTCTGCCCTTTTCCTGTTGAATTCTGATCCAGCCTTTAAAAGCTGAATTCAAATGCTACTTTCTCCATTAAATGCATGATTAATACTCTTCCCCCTCAAACCTTCTATCGTACATTTTCATCATCACTGGTTTGTACAATGCAATCATCATGTAATATTATATATCATGTTAGATCTAGACCTACAAGCCTTGGGACAAATCACACTGAAAATGCTTATTAGCTATATGACCACAGACAAAATACTCAATTTTCTTATCTGTAAAATGGAGATAATAATACTTGCCTTTTATACCTCACAAGGTTGTTGTGAGGAAAGGCCTTTGCCAACCTAACATGCTATATAATTAAGAATTGCTACAATGACAACTGTTACTACTACTTACTACTTATCATTACTACTATTTACTACTACCAACTACTACTAATACTACTTCTATTTACTACTTACTACTACTACTACTAGTACTTACTATTACTATTACTACTAATGACTACTTACTACTCCTCACTACTACTATTTACTGCTTATTAGTACTAATACTTACAATTACTATTACTAACTACTATTATTTATTACTAACTACTACTTACTATTTACTACTACTACTTAATCCTACTGTTGCTACTACTATTACTATTTGCTACTATTACTTACTATTTACTATTACTACTACTTACTATTTATTACCACTACTAACTACTACTTACTACTAGTAGAACTATTTACTACTACTAACTACTATTTACTACTATTGCTACTGCTACTACTTAAGACTACTGCTACAACTACTATTATTTACTACTACTACTACTACTACTACTATCTATTTACTATCACTACTACTACTTCTAACCTCCTTTATAAACTATGAGGTCACAAGCTAGGCAAGACATAAAGTTTGAATAGGATACAGCTTTATATCTTGCCCAGCATCTGGCACAGATGTATGCAGTAAGTGCTCAATAAATGTTTGTTGAATAAATGTTCACTTGTTGAATGAATGAATGAATTTAACTAAAAATGTTCATTACAAGTTTCACTCATTAACTCTCAAGCCTCAGGAAGTACCTTCTCTATTATTCCGAGTTTAGAGACTCTTGTCTAAAGGCTTGCATTTAAGGGCGAGGGAGGGCAAGGTGGTCCAAGCCTCTGTATGTCTCTATTCACTCCACTCTGTGGGCCCATGCCTCCATGATGCAAATGTTTTTGGTACCATGAGGTCTGATTGGATAAGTTTCTTGGAGACCATCTCAGAGTAGGAGGATTGGCATTTCTAGATCTCTGTTGGACACAAGGACATATTCCTAATTTTACCTCATGTTTGTATAGCATTTTGCCTAATCATTGTTTTCAAGTGCTTAGGTCTTTAAGTATTGATCTGGAGCTGGAAGGGACCTTAAAGGTCATCTAGTCCATCTTATAGATGAGGAAACTAAAAACCATGGAGGCTAAGTGACTTGTAACCTCAAATGCAAACTGCTTTGCTTGGTATTTAAAAGCTATTTTAACCTGGCTCCTTCTTACTTTCCAGCCTTCTTCCACCCTCCCCTTCTCTAAGACCATATGATCACCTATGCTGGCCTATTGCAATTCCACAAAGGTAACGCTCTCCCATCTCTGTGTATACCCTGGTGGTCCCTTATGCCTAGATTGTCTGACTGCCTGATTGATCACTGACTGACCAAGGTCACGTGGGTAGATGAGTATCAGAAAGGTTTAAGCAACTAGATAGCTTATATGGAGAATGGAGTCAAGACTCAATTGGGTCTTTTAACCCTTGGCTATATCACCCTGCTTTTCCTAGTCTCAGGACTTGGCTATATCATTTGAGCACTCTGGGTGTTAGACTACTCAAAGCATTTTATCGTCAGTAAAAAAAGAGGGTCAATCAGTGGATCTCTTTATTTTCTTTTATAACTAATAATTCTATGATGCTGTGATTCTATAAAACCATATAATGCCTTTCCTGAGTTATGGATATTGGTCAGTGAGGTTGTAGAGAAGTTCTGCCTTCTCTCTATTGTCCTGTCTAGCCTAAGTAGTGATCTATGCTTTCTTTGATCTTCTTTTTCCCTCCCATTCTCCATGACAGGAGCTCCCTCTGCTGGGACATCTGGACCAGGGGTAGGAGTGGGAATGGTTCAAGGCAGTTGCTGAGGAGGAGTGGGGTGTGGCATTTCCACCATGGTTAGCTGCAGTCTCTTCCTCATCCTTTCCCTTTTTCCTTGGTGGGCCTTCCCAATACCTAGCATATTAGGTATGGCGGCCTCCAGGCTAGGTCAGTCATGAAGGAGACAGTTTGACAGCCTTGCCCTTGGAGGTATGGGAAGCCCAAACAGTTGGGAACTAGAGTTGGAAGATGTACCTGAGTTCCTACTGCAGGTGAGAAAAAGCTTTTCTATATTCCTAACTTACTTGATTGGTTTCCATGGTGACTGTTGATACAAGGGGGAATAACGTTTGACATCCTTTGCACTTTAGAAATCTGTTCTATTCATTTCCTTTGATAAGTAAGATTGGTTTTATTACTACTTTAACCCCTGAACCTGGATTACTGGACTGGCCTAGCTAATGCAGGGCCCAGGATACTTCATCTTTTTCCTCCCCACTCAAAAAAAATTCCTTTATACTCCTGTCTTTACATGTCCATTCCCAGACTCAGCTTTAGAGCACCAAACACTATTATGCTCACACACCATGCTTTTGTATTCATCTGTCTAGGACATAATTCTCTGCATTTCATCAGATAGTTGAATGCTGGCTTCTGAAGAGCTGATACTTGGCTAAAGAAAGGACCTGCTCAGCAGAATGGACAACCTGGGTTGATAGTGACCAGAGGGGCAAAATTAGCAATAAAAAAAAAAGTTATAACATACCAAATAGAAATCTGACTAAAGCTCTGATTCACTTCAGTGTTACTGAAATTGTTGCTTCTATAGGGAATTTAGTGTAAGATCTGTCTAATACCTAACACATTTTTAGCTGCTTAAAAGTTAATAACAAATTGGAAATATTGGTACATGGGCTATGAATAATCCTGAGTAAAAACTGACCTTGTATGTTCTGGGATACATTTATATTCCAAAATAGTCCTGCCTGAATATGTGGTTTATGCTAATAATTAGAAGCACCTATTATGATAACAGGAGGTTTACTTGTCTCTACTCATTCAAAAAACAAAACAAAAGACAAAGTATGAACCAAAACAAAATTATAGTTTTATATCATACAATTAATAATTCTTATTTTTATCATAAGATTTATTATATTTATTTATATTATACAATGAATATATCGTGGCTGGGTCTGTACCAAACAGTGTACTTGGATGAAAAGTTAAAAAAAAAAATCAGGTGAGCTGTTCAGTTATGTCTGACTCTTTTTGACCCCATGGACTATCACAGCATGGCAATACTGTCTATGGGGTTTTGTTGGCAGAGACACTAAAATGGTTTGCCATTTCCTTCTCCACCCATTTTACGAATGAGGAACCTAGATAAACCTAGGTAAGTGACTTGCCCAGGGTCATGGGGCCAGTAAGTGTCTGAGGTCAGATTTTAACTCAGATCTTCCTGACTCTAGGCCCAGCACTTTATTCACTAAGGCACCTAGCTGCCTCTACGGTTAACTTTGCTGTTAAATAGTAATTGGGAAGCACAGTGCTAGGTCTGGAGTCAAGAAGACCTGGGTTAAAATCTTACCTCAGACGCTGCCCACGTGACCCTGGGCAAGTCATTTAATTTCTGCCTACCTCAGTTTCTTCAACTGTAAAATGGGGAAAATAATAATTTCACCTACCTCATAGAGTTGTTGTGAAGATCAAATGAGATAATACTTGTAAAGTATTAAAGTGCTTGGCAGACAGTAGGCACTTAATAAATGCTTGTTCCTTTCTTCCCTGTTGTTGTTTATAGGATGACTACTATCTCATAGTGGTAATAATGGTAATTCTGAATCCCTAGTGGATAGCACAATGACAGAAACATAATTTAACCTTACATTTGTTTGTATGTTGATTGGCTATTTTACTGAATGGACTAATTTGACTTTGTTTTTGGCGTTATGTAGATATGATCTATTTTAGGACAAATTTTCAGCCGAATATAAAATAAAGTGGGAAATCTGGTTGACTTAATTAGCAGGCTCCTTTTACTGAGTGTAGATGGTCAATCCAAATTTGCTTAGTGTCTGAAGTGATTTTTTTCAGCCTGTTACTAAGCTGAGTCATCTGTAATTGTAATAGGGTTAGGATCTCTCCACCTCTCTTCCCTCCCATTCATATATGGATTAAAAAGCACTTAATCTGAGGCCAGAGCAGTCTAAATATATCTAAGTTATAAATAAGTCAGAGTTTTATGCTTAAAATTCAAGTGTAAGAAGAAACAATAGGCCAAGAGATGAGTTCCTGGTTAGGAGACAGCTTAACAGCTATGGAAACAGAGTTTCTGGAAGCCTGGGTTTTGATGGTGTGTGTTAAATTGAGGGTTTTTTAGGAAAAGACTAAAGCCATCAAGGGATAAATAAACTTCTAGTGTAGGAATGGTCATAGGAACCTTAGAGGTCATCTAATTGAACCCCCTAATTTTAAAGAAAAGAACAAACTACTATTACTACCACTACTACTATTTTTTTTTAGGTAGTTGGGGTTAAGTGACTTGCCCAGGGTCACACAGCTAGTAAGTGTCAAGTGTTTGGTCTGAGGTGGGATTTGAACCCAGGTACTCCTGACTTCAGGGCCGGTGCTGTATCCACTGCGCCACCTAGCTGCCACATACTACTACTATTACTACCACTACTACTACTACCACACCACCATCACCACCACCATGTAGGTGGCAAGCAGATAGAGCACAGGACTCCAATGAGACTTGAGTTCCAATCCTGCTTCAGAAACTTACTATTTGTATGACATGGGCAAGTCACTTGTATTGCCTCACTTTGCTCATCTGTAAAATGGGGATAATAATAGCACCTACTCCCCAAGGTTGTTATGAGGATAAAATGATATAATATTTGTAAAACACTCTGTAAACTTGGAAGCTCTTTATCAATGTTAGCTGCTGCTGTTGTTATTACTAAAACTGGCTCAGAGAGATGACCTGAATTGCACAGTCACATAAAGATTTTGTAGCTGAGCCACCAAGACTGTAACCCAAGTTTCCTAGCTTCATATCAACACTGCCTATATTTTCTGTTAATTTTTAATGCCTCCTAATCATCTCTTCATTTTCCTCTGACTAAGCCAACCATGCATTTATGTGTACATATATCAATGTATATATACAGGAGGGACATGTGGCATAGTGGATAGAGAGCCAGTCTTGAAGTCAAGAAGCTCTGGATTTAAATCTCACTTCTGACTCATGCAGGCTTTCTGACTCTAAGCAAATCAATTTCTCTCTCAGCTCTCAGGGCATCTCCCAAAGATGAAAATTTCCGAGGCCCTACAGTAGTTGCCAATCTGCATGGATGGTGGGGGGTTCCTTATTGAGTGCTCCCTACAGAAAAGATCACAGGTCCAGTGTCCCCTTTCCCCAAATATGAATGTGTTGATTATTCATACTAAATGAGCATGTATATGTCCCGTATTTATTTATCTATATATAGAGATATATTTTTGCACACAATGAACATAAAAGCACAATATGTGTATAAAAAGAGAAGAAAGACAATTATTCCCTCTCCCCATCTCCCCACTGGTAAATGGAGTAACATTGGAATAATCTCATTTGCCTGGGAATAGTTGTTGTGATAAATGATTCCAAGTAATGTGCTGAGCCATCAGCGTCCAATAGCCATTTATCATCTTGAATACATGCAGGCAAATGAGATTATTATTACAATAAACTGCAACTACCTATGGTTTGTCCTCTGTGTGCCTAACTCTCAGCCTCTGATCTGCCCAGGAAACTTAATATGAAAAACCAAAATAAGAGCCAGGACATTTTCCTTTCAATAACTCATTGAGTGTAATCTTTCTTAATTTTTTTTTGTTAAAGAAAATTAAGTCTGGAAGATAAGCTGTTGGCATACCCTCTGAAAAATAGAAACTTAAAAATTGAAAGTCACAGTGAATAAGAAATGATGAACAGGCAGACTTCAGAAAAACCTGGAAAGGCTTGTATGGACTGATGCTGAGTAAAGTGAGCAGAACCAGGAAAACGTTGTGCACAGTAACAGCCACATTGTGCAATGACTAATTTTGATAGACTTAGCCCTTCTCAGCAATGCAAGGAGCTAAGACTTCTCCAAAGGTCCCATGATGGAAAATGCTATCCGCATCCAAAGAAAAAACTATGGAGTTTGAATGCAGATCAAAGCATACTATTTGCTATTTTTTTCTTCTGTTGTGTTTTGTTTCCTCTTTTTGGTGGTTCCTTTTATTGGTTCTAATTTTTACTTACAACATCACTAATGTGAAAATATGTTTAATAGGAATGTATATGTATAGCCTATCTCAGATTGCACACCATCTTGAGGAGGGAGGTGGGGAGGGAGAGGGAGAAAAATTTAAAACTCAGAAGCTTATGGAAGTGATTGTTGATAAATCAAAATAAATTAAGTAAAAAAAAGAAAGTCATAGTGCATCTGATACAAGAGAGGATGGTGGCAGGAACAGTTGTATTACAGTGAAGATGGGAGCATAGGATGAAGAATGAGACATGGCATCTCTCCTCTCCACTCTTGGTCCAATTTTATATTCTTGAGCCACTGAATTCCCAGGCCCTCTGTCATTTAGTAGCCTGGCACCTAGCCCTCCTCAGCTCTAGACTACCAAAAGGTGGCAAATTCCTTGTACATTTGGTCTTCATGCCCTAAAACTAGAACAAATCAATAAAGGAAGCTGCCTCTGACCCACCATATAATTTTTATCATCTTTCTCTCCCTCTCTCCCAACAGAGAGAGAGAATCATTTTTAGTTATGTCTGACTCTTTGTGACTCCTTTTGGGGTTTTCTTGGCAAAGATACAGAGTAGTTTGCCATTTCCTTATCAAGTTCCTTTTACAGATGAGGAAACTGAGACAAACAAGGATAAATGACTTGCCCAGTGTTCCCCAGCTAGTAAGTGTCTGAGGCTGAATTTGAATTCAGGTCTCCCTGACTCCCCTATCCTGGGACTCTGTGTTACTAAAATAGATCCCTTGTTGTTCCTACATTTGAGTTGAACTGTGTTGGCCAGGGCATATTAGGATGAGATGGGCACTCCCCCTTCTTTGCAAATGTCCCTGGTTTCAGTGATCGAAGTAATGCATGATACGGCCATGGCTTATTCTTACCAAGTTCTAACCATCTGTGAACCACAAAGCTTCATGTATCTGGAATTGGTTATACCATGGATGTGGTTCTTTACAAGAGCCTTAATGACCTAAGAACCATCTTCCATATTTATCTTGTCAGTTAAGGGCATATTTCTTCATGGAGCTGAGGCCAGAGCATGGATCAAATAATTTATTTTGCCACTATATAGCTCTTCCCCTTCTTCTCCTTCCCCTTGGTCATCCCCTTTCTGAAGGTAATAGATCTCAAGAAGGGGGGAGGGATGATACTAAAATTAAACTCCTGCAAGGTCTCATCTGCATTTAAGACTCAAGTCTCCATGATGGGGAGCCTTCACAAGATAGAACAGAATTGATCCAGGGGACATGTTTTCAAAGGACTGGCAGTCCCCATCCCCTACTGTACACCTATATATTGAGTCCCTTTGTATTTGCTGGTGTGTTATTAACCCACAGACAAATATGTGGGCTTATGCCCACACAACAGATGCCTGGCAGGGAAGGGGTCATGGGAACAGATCTTTTTCTAGATACCGTAATAATGACCAGAGGGATGGTGAGTCTTGATCAAAAAGCTTGGGGATGAGTGGATGAGAAGGAAAAAAATGGGTGCAGCAGCAGGGGAGCTGTTTGGAAAAAACAACAACAACAAAAAAAAGAAGCTTTGTTTGCCTTTGCCTGAGACATTTCTGTAGTTGATTAGTGTGGGGAGGTGTGAGAATGGGTGATTGAGGCTGCTGTCTCTGACTGATGCAGGGTAGTCTGTTCTGACCTTTCTCTCTAGCTGGGCATAATTTCTAATTTAATTTGTTTTCCTATGACTTGTATGTTAGTGCTCAATAGCTGAATTTTTTTGCTTGCTAGTTTTAAAAAGAAGCCTCAAGTTTTTTTTTTCTTCTACTTATTTCATCAATGAGGTAGCAAACTCACCAAAGTGACTGATCCCCTCTCTGATACTGTGCATCACAGTATAGATAGAATTAGAGCTGGCAGGGATTTTAAAGCTCATCTAGTCTAGCAATGTCAAACGGGGGGGGCACTAAACCAAGATTCCTGTGGGCAGCATGTTGATTTAGAAAACCATGTATTAACATTATCTATGTTCTATTGTATTTTTATTTGTTTTGTTAAATAATTCAAATGATTAAATAAATTTAAATAAACTAAACAAATTTGTTAAATGATATTTTGTTGAATAAATAAATAATTTTGTTAAATAAATCACATTTTGATCTGGTTCTGGCCATACTTGGGAGTGTTGCAGTTGATATCTCTGATGGTCCAACCTTATCATTTTACAGGCGAGGGAATTGTGGCTGAGAAAGCCCAAGGTCATACAGGGAGTAAGTATGGGCTAGGGAACTCATGGGGAACTCATTAATGGAAGTATCAGTATTAAAATGGTGAAACATAAGGACTGAGAGAGGCCTGGAAGCAATATCCACAGGGATAACTCAGAGAAGGATGATTTCTACAAAGCAAGATGGGCAAATTCTCACAGTTATCAAATCACAAGGCAGTTTCCAGGACAAAGTGAGTCCCATAAGTCCTTTCCCAGCCCTTATAAGATTGCACTCTAGAGAACTATTGTCTTACCACTGGACTTCAATGACATTGGAAGAGAGAGTGAGGTGGATGACTTTGTGTAACTGCCTCACTTAAAGTCAACTGGCAAGTCAACATGTCACCCGTGATGTTGTTGGTCCTCTTAGAAAATGAAGGACAAACAACAACAAAAACAATGTCTAATTGACGCTGGCTGGAGTTGGAGTAAAAAAATCGAATTCAGTAAACATTTATTAAGAGCCTACTATATGCCAAGCACTATGCTAAGCACCGGGAATACAAAAAGAAGAAAAAACAACTCCTGCCCTCAGTGGAGTTTAAAAAAAGATGTGTTGAAATACTGCCTATGGTACGTAGTATTATAAGACTCATGGACAAGTCAGCGTCTTTGCAACTGTTTCCTTATCTATAAAAAAGCATTAATAATACTTGTATCACTTCACAAAGTTGTGAGACTGATAGATATTTCATGTACATAAAGTGTTTTCCAAATGTAAAAGTGCTCTAGAAATGTCAGTTATTAATTCTGGTAATTAATTGAATGTCCCCAAAAGACAGTGCCATTTTAAGTTATTATGAAAGCTTAAAGACATTTGGGGGCAGTCTTTTGGATCCCCTATCAACAGGTGGACACAGTGCCACAATGCAGATTTTCATGAAGACTTTGACAGGGAAGACCATCACCCTTGAGGTTGAATCATTCGATACTATTGAAAATATCTAGGCCAAGATACAAGATAAGGAAGGCATTCCCCCTGATCAACAAAGACTGATTTTTGCAGGCAAGCAACTGGAAAATGGACGAACTTTGTCTGACTACAACAGTCAGAAGGAGTCTACCCTTCATCTTGTTCTGAGGCTTTGTGGTGGTGCCAAGAAGAGAAAGAAGTCTTATACCTCTCCCAAAAAGAACAAGCATAAGAGAAAGAAGGTTAAGCTTGCAGTTCTGAAGTTCTATAAGGTTGATGAGAATGGCAAGATTAACCGCCTTCGACAAGAGTGCCCTTCTGATGAATGTGGTGCTGGGGTCTTTATGGCTAGCCATTTTGACAGACATTATTGTGGCTAGTGTTGTTTAACCTACTGCTTCAACAAACCAGAAGACAAGTAAATGTATATGTGTTAATAAAAAATAATCAACTAAAAAAAAAAGACATTTAGAGGCAACTTAAATTTTTTCTTTTAGAAATCACAAAATTAGAAAGCATGTTAACACACATCTAGAGAACTGTGTTCAGTTCTAGGCACCAAGGACATTGCTGACTTGGACATGTCCAGAGGAAAGTGATTTGTATGGAAAGAGGTCTGGAAACCATGTATATAGAGGATGGTTGAGGCAAAAGTCTGGGAAAAAAGAAGACAGCGAGGGAGAGGGGTGGGTGAGGTACACAGTAGCTGCTGGGAAGGTCTGTCAAGAGGCAAATGAACAATAATAATAATAATAATAACAGCAGCAGTAGTAACCATAACAATACTAGCAATAGGTACTTTCTCTCTTCTTAACCCTTTACAATCTAGCTATTGACCTTATTATTCCTCTGAAACTGCTCTCTCCAAAATTATTAGTGATCTTTTAATCGCTAAATCCAATAACCTCTTCTCAATACTCATTCTCTTCAATCTCTCCTCAATCTCTCTTTAACACTATTGATCACCCTCTTCTTGATACTCTCTTCTCTCTAGGTTTTTGAGACACCCTTTCTCCTGATTTTTGTCCCACCTACCGACCCCTCTCTCTCAGGCTCCTTTGCTGGAACCTCATTCAGATCATGCCCTCTAATTTAGTTCCCTTTCTCTTCTTCTATACTAATTCACTCGTTGATCTTATCAGCTCCTGTGGATTTTTAACTCCTGTCTCTGCCGACAATTCTCAAATCTACCAATCCTGACCCAATCTCTCTGCTGACCTCCAATCTTGCATCTACAGCTGCTTTTTAGGCATCTTAAACTGGATGTCCAGTAAATATCTTAAACTAAACATATCTAAAACATAACTCATTATCTTTCCTCCTACATCCTACTGCTTGCCTATCTTCCTTATTACTGTAGAAGGTAATACTAATTTCCCAGTGTCTCAGGCTGGCAAACTAGAGTTATCCACAACTCCTCACTCTCTCACCTCTCCCCCTCATCTCCAATCTGTTACCAAGGCCTCTGCTGATTTGATGTTTGCAACATCTCTTGAATAAGCTCCTTTTTCTCCCCTGATACTGCTACCCCTCTCATACAGGCCCTTCCCACCTCAGCCTGGACAACTCTAACAGCCTTCTGGTGAATCTACCTGCCTCAAGTCTTTCCCCACTCCAAACTATTCTCTGTTCAGCCAATAAAGTGATTTTCCTAAAGTGCAGGTCCAACCACATTACCCCCTTTTTCTCAATAAACTCTGGTAGCTCTGTTTCATCTCTAGGATCAAATACACAATCCTCTACTTGGTGTTCAAAGCCTAGCTCTCTCCTATATTTCCAGTCTTCTTACACCTTTCTACCCACCAGGTAATCTTCAATCCAATGATACTGGCCTCCTGGCTATTCCATCAACAAGACACTCCATCTCTTGGCTCCAGGCATTTTTTGGGCTGCCCAGTCCCCATTTATAGAAAGCTGTCTCTCCTTGTCTCTGCCTATTGGCTTTGCTGGTTTCCTTTAAATTCCAACAAAAACCCCATCTTCTACTGAAAACCTTTCCCAACCCCTCTTAATTCTAGAGCCTTTCCCCTGTTAATTATTTCCTGTATATATCCTGTATATAGCTTGTTTGTATTTATCTGCTTGTTGTCTCCTCCATTAGATTGTGAGCTCCTTGAGAGCAAGGACTGTCTTTTAACTTATTTGTATCTCTAGAGCTTAGCACAGTACCTGGCACATAGTAAGCCCTTGTAATAATTAATAATTACATTGTAATTGTAATAATACAATAATAGATGTTTATTGAATGACTGATTCATAATAACTAGCATTTATACATAATGTCTCAAATGTCTCAGTTTGTTTTAATAGCTTAAAGTTTTATAAAGCACTTTTACTTGTATTATCTTACTAAATTTTTTTTCTTGCATTGTTTTTACTAGCAATGGGATTAAGTAACTTGCCCAGGGTCACACAACTAGGAAGTATCAAGTGTCTGAGGCCAGATTTGAACTGGTCTTCCTGACTTCAAGTCCATAGCCCTATCTACCGAGTCACTTAGCTGCCTAAGGTTGTTCAGGTTTACATGGGTAGTAAATAGCAGGACTGGGATTTGAACCCCGATTTTCTAACTCCGGATCCCGTGCTTTTATCATAGCACCCTGCAGGTTGAGACAGATTTTGGTTCAGTTTTAGGAAGAATTTTTTAACAATTAGAATTCTTAAAAAAATAAAAGAAATAGATTGCTTTGTGAAATGAGTGAGTTCCCTGTCACTGAAAGTGTTCAAATAGAAGAAGATGGTTCTTTGTCAGGGATTTTGAAGAATGAGTTTCTGCAATGGATGGGAGGTGAGAGTAGGTGAACTCTGAAGTCTCTTTTGACTCCCAGTGTCTGTTATTCTCAAGGAATTTGGGGTCAGCAACACTGTGGGATCTGATAGTCACATCAGACACACTTTGGCATGAAGATTGACTGAGGCTTAGCTCCATCAGGCCTCTACAGACTTTGGAGTAGCTTCTGCCTTTCTCAAATGGCTGAATGTGACAAAGCTGGACTGTTCCAGACCTCATTCTCTACCCCTGTATGCAGCATTTCCCTGTGGGCAGCTAAGAAAGCAGGTTGACAGTGCAGAAGTAGAGTCATAAATGCCATCCAAGACACAATTCAGGGTGTGTGTATAGAGGGGACTTGAAGGGAGGGCATCCTGTTTGCCTCAGTTTCCTCATATGTAAAATGAGTACAATAATAGCACCTGCCTCCCAGGGTTGTTATGGGGATCAAATGAGATAATACTTGCAAAGCACAGCACAGTGCCTGGTGCAAAGTAGGTACTCAATAAATGTTTATTTTTCTTCTTATTATTTATCCCTCTCTGCTGGAAATAGATTTATATTATAGTCAATAAAATGAAATGGGGCTCCTTGTTAACTTTTTGCTAAGAGGGGTCTTCAGAATTTGCATTTCCACTATTAGGATGGGCCAGGACCTGAGGAGGTTTAAAGTAGTTGGGGAGGGGAATCAATAATGCTTTTATATAATTATACTTTTGGGGGTGGGGCTTAACTTGCAATTTCATTGGTTTCAGGAGCTCCTGGTGAGGAACTTCATCAGCTAGTTCAGATGGCACATGCTCTTTGGTTTTGGGAGATGCCTGGGGCCACGGAGAAATTAAGTGACTTGTCCAGGGTTACAGAGCCTAGATGTCTCAGAGGCAGGACTTGACTTCAGGTCTTCCTGAATCTGAGACCAGCTCTGTTACCCCCTACCTTATCCTGCCTCTCTTCTTTGCCCACTGGCAAATAAGGAGTTTGTACACTTACTGGGGGAATTTCACAGGATTTAGAAATCATCTAGTCCATTCCTAACATTTTGTAGAAAAGGAAACTGAGGCCCAGAGGTCTAATGGCCTGTTGGAAGTCACCCAGGTAGTAAATGAAAGATCTGGCCTTGGAATCCAGAGCTTTTGACCCACCATCCTGTGCCCATTTCCCTTTCCTATGCTACAGGAGAGGGAAGAATGAGAAACAGACAAAGCAACCCCATTGATGTCAGTGTGATTCTTACCGAAACATTTTCCTGATTGGTTTTATTACTCCAGGTCCATCAAGATGTATCCAGATATTGTACAGTGTTTCTTTCAGTGGGTTGGTGAATTCTACTCTAACAACCATGTCTGAACCAACTACTTTTTGTCCTTGAACCTAAGGATCAAAGGGAAGAAAAATGCAACTTATCAGTATCAAACAACATCTCCTTTAATTACTGTTTTTTTTCATTTTAAAGATTTGGTGCAACTACTTTTGGGCAGAAGAATCTTAAGGAGGAGAGAGTAATTTGTCACTGTGACTGATGGATGCACATCAAGAAGATAAAAAATACCATTCAGTATGGTGCTTCTTTTCCTGAAAACAAAAACAAAAACAACAACAACAACATAACTCACTCCCCCTCCCAAAAAACAACAACAACAACAAATTCTATACAGCTAATTAGAGCGAGGGATAATTGCTAAGGGCACTGGATGTTCATTGTCAGCAGGAGGTAGAAATGCACTCATTGAGGTGTCAGGTTTCATAGGTGAGAGCCACCAGGTGAACCCCTTTCCTAGGGAGATTCTTAGATTTCCTGCCAGGTAGCCTGTGTTTCAGAGTTCCTTTGGCAGAACAAAGCTGGGCCAGGTGTTGGATGCCAGAAGTGGAGGACAGTCTCCACACGGTTTTGCACCTGCCTTGAAGATTCCAGAACACAGTTGAAATCAGCATGGCTGAACAGGAGGATATCCCAGCTGATCTGACCACAAGCAACACAGAAATAAAAAATGGGCAGAAAGGTGTTTGTATTTTGACTAATTAGATTTTAACCTATTAAAGCCTCCTCTTTTTTTTCTCCCCTCCCCTCCCTTTCTCTTCCCTCTTTCCTCCTCTCCTCTTCCTTCCATTTCCTTCCTCTGTCCTTCCCTTTCCTTCTCTCTTTTCTTCTTCCTCCTCTTCACCATAATTCTTTGCTATTGTTGAAATTAGAAGTTAGTGTTCAAAGAGCTAATGCCACCAGAGTTAAAAAAAATTTTTATATCAGTCAGCAATTACGGGATTTATTTTTTTGGCTGGGGCTGTAAGATCTAAAACAACTATTTTAGGTATCTTGACCCCCATCTCCTTTCCCCTTCAGGTGCATTGACAGATTGTTTTAGCCTCATATAGAAAGTCTAATGGTACAAAGTCACCCTCTTTTATTCCATATTTGGGTTGTACGGTCTGTTTTTGGACCTCTGTTTGAAGCCTTTAAAGTTTGGTAGAATCTGTCTGAGCTTTGCTTTCACTGGCTTAGCCTTAGAGACCCCAGGGTCATCTACACATCACAATGAAACATCTGAGTAGAATTTTCCTGTGGAGAGATGTTGTAATTAACCTTAGAAAGAAAAACTAATTGTGAAAAGCCAGGCCAAGTTCAGCAACATCAGCTTTGAATGGGAAATTTATTATGTTTTTCTCCCTTTCATCACGAAAGAAAAATCAGTTTAGGCATCTAAATGTTGTGTTTTGAATTTAGCTGTGGGATGGATGCAATAAAAAGACATATCACAGTATATGGTATTTATGAAGCACTGAAAACACTAAATTATTGCCATACTAGTTGGGGCAAAAATGTTGATTTTTCATCTTAGTTTCTAAGGGGTCTTCCACAGCTTTCCACTTAGTTACACTCAGTCCTCTTGCAGGGCAAGGCATTTTTGTGTTTCTGAATTCTTGCCCTCATAAAACCTTGAATGAAGGGACCCTTTGGCTCATCCAGTGAAGGTTGTATGAAGAAAAGTCTTTTATGTGCATCTACTTTAGAAATGCTTCCAAATGGTCATGTACAGTGACGGTGTCAGTTTTCATATTTGAGAAATCACTGGTTTCCGATTTTTTTTCAATATTACATTTAAAATGTTTCTCCTTTTTTAAAAAAAAATAAAAGAAACATTATTTGGCACTTTTCCAGCTTAAATATAATTCACCAATATTCATATATTGATTTCTTGTCTATGACATTTAATTTGGCCAGTTGGGCAAGGCCAGTGTTTTGTTTCAATAGAAAACTCCAATAATTTGCTGTCTTGGAAAGTCTCTATTGTGACTATAGGCTTTTCTAAAGAAAATTCTTTCCAAAAATTCCTTTCATTTAGTGCATGCTTTAAAAAAAAACAAACAAAAAAAACCCTTTACTGTAAAGGGAAGCTGAAAGTGAGAGCTCAGTTAAAAGAAAAATATTTTGAGGAAAAATGAGTGGTTTTAATTGTATATAGTATTTATGTCATTAAGGCAGGGGAGGAGAGAAATAATAGTTTTTATTTTGATTGAAATCAGTCAGGATTAGCACTATATATGTACATGTGATACACATACATACCTACATATGTATCTCACTGGTAATTAATTACCCATCCTACCATCCTGTATCCTTTTCCTTGACCTGTGATTGTAACCAATTATAGACAATTACTTGCTGGGAAAATATAACCAGGAATTTCACATATATTCTGACAGTGGAAGAGCAAAGATATTAGCATCTGTTTACAAGGAAGGTTACATGTATTTCCTGGAAGACACTGAAGAATGGCTTCCTGTATTATCTTCTTTATTTATTACCAAATAAGGTCAATGATCACGAGCTAAACTTCAGTTAAATTCTCAAAGAAACAGAGCTGAACTCTTCCTACCAATCTTTTTCACTTGATAAAGAAACAGATTCCTGTGTAATATATCAGAGTAAGTTGCCAGGCACCCTGAGAGTGTTCAACATATATTAATTGATGATAATGGCATTTTTTTTTTCATTTAGGGCAAAGGGGGCTATCATTCATTAAAATTGTGTCAGAAAAAACAATGATCTGAACTTGCTGGGATATGGCAGAAAACAGTGATTTGGGACTTATTGGTAATTTTTTCCATGCTTCTTTGGAAGACTTTTATAATGAATCAGATAGCACTGAATCTATGAGTTAATGTAAATTAAATCTAGGGAATAGTTCTGTCACCAGTGGCATACCACTTTTTTCCTATTCTCTAAAGTATACTGTTCTATCATCCTCTTGATGGGAAAAAATGGAAGTGAAATGTGCATTCTGTAATAGTAGGGCTTTCTCATAAACCCAAGTCTTTCTACAAATATGCATTCAGGGAATGAGTTGTTTATTACCGTAGTAAATATTTTTGTGGACAAAATCATCCATGATTCACCAGATGTGCATGGAATGGAAAGCCTGCCAAACGTGGTGAATTATGCCTCCCAGACAGGCACCCATCTGGGAATAAGGGCATTATGCAGAAGAGCCACTCTAAGGGGGAACAGGCTTCAAAATTCAGCAGAATCTATTAATATGGAAGTTTTAAAAAGGGAAGAACAGTGCTTTCTCCAATCACTTCTATAACATTTAATCCAGTGTTTATAGCATTATAGAATTAGAGGTAGAAGGGATAATAGATTCAGAGGTCATTGAGTCTGTTCTCCCTCATTTTGTGGATGAGGAAAACCTTAGGCCCAGAGAAGTGACTTGCCCAAGGTCACACAGTTAGTAGGTGTCCAAGGCAGGATTCAAACCTAGGACTTCCTGACTCCATTGTTTCATCTGTTTGGCTTTTGTGGGGAAGGGGTGAACAAAGAGGTGAAAGGAAAGGCGATCAAATATCATTTGCTACTAGAGAAAAGAGTGAACTGAGGAGCCACACATTAAAAAAAGAAAGAATAGAAACCACCAAAACATTTACATATACACTGTCGTACTATATATGCCAAATGTAAAATTAATGGGGGGCTGGACTACAGGACCTCTAAAGTCCATTTTAACTTCAGATGTGTGGGACTAGGAGTCTACAAAAACAGAACGGTCTACTATCAGCAACTGGATTTAAAAGAAAAGAAAAGGCAAATTCTGATATTGTATGTATACACACACATATAGGTACATGTGTGCATCAAATGAGATAATATATGCAAAATACTTTGCAAACTTAAAGCTCTAATACCAGCTTAAATGCTAGCTATTATTAATATTATTATAGTTATGGTTGTTATTTTTAGTATCGCTAAAGCTCCTTCCACCTAAACCTTTTGATAATTCTGCAATTTAAACACCATTTTTCAGAAAAATGACTATTGCCTGAAGTATTCCTGTCTAGGATCTAGGTGCCAATTATTAGCTGTCACTAACCTGAGCAATCTCCTGGCACCCATTAGTGTAGGATGCCTGCTGGGCATCTGATGGTGCCTTTATCATTGGGCACCCCAGTGCCTTTATCAGTCTTGGGCTTTTGCTTACAGGTGAGGTGCCACTGGCTGTGGCCTTGAGTGTTGCCAAGAGCCCTCCATCTCCTAGCTCTGGGCATTCTCTCTGGCTGTTCCCCATGCCTGGAATGCTCTCCTTCCTCCACTCTAACTACTGACCTCCCTGGCTTGTTTTACATCCCCTCAAAAATCCCACCTTCTACAGGAAACCTTCCCCAACCCCTCTTAATTCTAGTGCCTATCCTTCATTAATTACTTCCTATTCATCTTGTATAGAGCTTGCTTTATATCTATCTATCTATATACATATATACACATATCTATAGATAGATATAGATATGTCTGCATGTTGTCTCCCCCGTTAGATTGTAAGTTCCTTGAGGGCAGGGACTGTCTTTTGCCTCTTTTTGTATCCCCAATACTTAGTACAGTGACTAGTTAAGCACATAGTAGGTGTTTAACCAATGTTGATTGATCAATGAACTGAATTGATCAATGAATTCATCCATAAACCAATGTTGATTGGTTTATATTCTAAGCTAAGGCATATGGGAAAGCAGCTGTTCCCATACACCCCCTCTCCCACAGCTGCTGCTGCCTTCACTGTTCCTAGGAACTATCAATGGTGTTGTGGAGGGTGGTGTGAAAAGAAACCTCCCTCCACTCCCCAATTTGAGGGAATTGGCCATAAATCTGCACCACGATTTTTTGGTAGTAACTGGAAGCCACAGACTCTGAAGGTTGAAACAGCAGATTGGCAAGGATATAAAGGTCTGAGACAAACCAGCCTACTTGTGTACCTTGTTAGGAACTAGAGGTTGATGATGTTAAAAACGTTTTAGGTAGAGCACAGTTGGGGAATTTACCTGAGGGTGGGGAGAATAATTCATTTATGTATGCTGTTCTTCCCCTGATTTATTCTGAATAATTAATAGAGTTAGCTGCATTTCTGCATCCATCACATCTTTAGTTACTTTCCTATAAGTACATTTATAACCAGAGATACATTTATATCTCCAGCTATAGCTACATATTTATATCTGGAGAAATGTCTGTGTGACTATATATAGGGCTGTTTATTTCTTTCAAAGAACAGAAGATTCTGGCTCAGGTTTTAGAGCAATAAGGAACACACACACACACACACACACACACACACAGCTCACTTGTTATTGATACCCAGTTGGCGTCAGTGAATGGCCAGCTTTTCAAAGAACTAGGGCATGTACTGGTCTTGCCCATCTTTGGAATTGCTGGAACTGACCTGGAGGTTCACTGTGGGGATATGCAGCACAGTTGATTTCTGCATGGCAAGAACCTTGTTGGTCTCATTGATCCGAGCGGAGACGAAGAAATGAAGTGAGGCCTGTTCCAGCAGCTGGCCCATGTACTCACCAGCTTTGATTTGCACCTCCTCGTTTGTAACTGGCCAGGAGGAAAAGCAAACACGTGAAAGAATGAAGCCAGAAAGAGGGCCTGTTGCTTTCTCAACTTAATCCAGCTTTCCAATAACAATATAACAGGCTGGGATTGCAACAGGGGCAGAGACAAAGAGAAGGGAAAGTCAGCTGGGAGCAGTGTGTATTTGTTGTGGTGGTTCTCAGGGAAATGACTAAAGGATGGTAACTTGTAAAGGCTCACTGGATTATGTCAAATGACAATCACGATACAATTATTCTTTTTATTTCCCCTAAAAGGATGGCCTTCCGGCAATCTTCAGTGAGGAAGGCTTTTAATGAATAGTGCTTTGCACATAGAAGATACTTAATATAAGGTAGAAAGGAAGAGAAAGAAAGGAAGGAAAGGAAGGAAGGAGGAAAGGAAGAAAGAAAGAGAAAGAAAGAAAAAGAAAAGAAAGGAAAGGAATTTATTAAACACTTACTTTGGTCCAGGCAACTTTTTTGTTGAATTGCTGAACTGAAAGTGACTTTAATTAGTGGACTTCAGATACCCTCCATGGCATAGTGTGGAATATTGGGGTGTAAAGGAAAGCAGAAGGAGACCTAGGTTGGTATACCTTTCTAGGAATAAAAAATATCTCATACAGACTGAAGCTGTGGTTGGGGTGGCCCTCTACAAAATAATAAGACAGGTGAAGATTCTCTTTGGTGGTTCCTGGTTTCTCTGTCCTCTGCCTCCCTGTCATCAACTAAGAACTGAGTGTTTTATGTTGATCCCAGTCTTTCTTTCCACAGAGGAAATAATTTTATAAAATGAACCCTAAGATATTAATGACTATGTCCTATTCAGGGATAGGACAATATTTAGCCAGTCTCTTATGGTTTTTAGGAATCCATGCTAAGCCATTGGGAGGGAGATATTTTGGGATATATGGAACTGCCAACAACCTTCAAATTAAACCGTGTAGGCAACTGCTTATTTCACCTGTCTGATCATAAGTAACTGAACTATATTCTGTTACATTGTTTTTTCTCTTTCTCACTTTCTTTCCCATTCTCAAGTCCCAAGCTCCTAGAGAATATTAGGTAAAGAGGATACCTCATGCCTATAAAAACACTCCTGTGGAGAACCCACTCTACAAAACCTTTAGCCTGTCAGTGCTGAGTTACTCAGGCCAGACTTTGACCTATGGCAAACCTGCAGGCAGAGTACAAGAAGGCAATTGATTCACTCATTCTTCCCCAATCATTTCCCTGCTCATCACTCTGCCTCTTCCACAGATCCTTCACTGTGCTCCTCAATGAAAATTATTGAAGGAAAGAAATCCCCTGACTGGTAGTTTGAGCTCTAGCAAATCACTCATTTTAGCTGTATTGAGCATTGTATTGGGTAATGACTTTGGGATTCTGAATTGTAGGAAGGCCCAAGGACAGACCTTGTCCTTGACAGACTGGTCAAGTAAAGTGACCAGTGGAGGTGGGAGATGGGTGGAGGAGAAAAATAAAGAACAGCTCACAAACTGCAGAGCACGGGAATTTCTAGGCTAGATGTCATGAGCCCTCCTCGGGGCAGGGGCAGGGGCAGGGGCAAACCTAGGGGATGAGCCAGAGGAAACAACACTTGGCCCTAGAGAGACCATAGAAGATTTCTGTCTTGGAAGAGCAACTCAAACTTGCAGTTTCTTCATAATTGAGGACACACCCCTACCACTGTCTGCATCTCTGGTCCTGAACCACCATACAAACCTTCAGAGTTCCAGGCTAAAGGGGAAACTAATAATCATAATCATAACAATAATCACAATAGCTAATATTTATATAGTGCTTACTATGTGCCATTCATTGTGCTAAGAACTTTACAATTATTATTACCTCATTTGATCCTCACCACTATCCTGGGAGGTAGGTGCTATTATTATCCCCATTTTACAGACGAGGAAACAGAAGAAAACAAAGGTTAAGTGACTTGCCCAGAATCACACAGCTAGTTAATGTCTGAGGCTGGATTTGAACTCAGCTTTTCCTAACTCCTGGCCTGGAACTCTATACCCAGCTTCTTCGTTCTGCTATGCAGTAGCCTTGACTCCATTCTGAGCCCTCTAAGGATATGGTCCTTAGAGGTCTTTACCTCCTGGTGTGGTCCCCAGGCTCTGGATTTCCTTCTAGCTCTGCCCTTGCCTTAATCATGCTTACTCCTAGGCTCCCTTATCAGTTTTCCAACTAAGACACCTCCAAAACCAAGAGTGGTGAATGGAGTCCAGGTTCCAGGCATTCAGCCCCTAAACTATACTCCAAGCTGGCCCATTATCAAGGAAGCTGATAAACCAGACTGCTGGCTGATGAAATGGGAAAATGAAAGGATCTACAGAAGAGATATCTTGCCTAGGGCTAGCTCCAGTCATAATAATAATGATAAAAATTCTCCTAGTTTTCCTAATGTGGGACTGTTTGGCAATATTTCAAGCTTTGGGGATATTCCTGGTTTCCTGTTATCTTCAATAATCTGAGGGTCAAGACCTTTTCACCCCTTGAGTGGCAGGTAAAGGGTCACCTAAATTGCAGGACTAAAGAACCTGGGTTCAGTTTCAGAGCCCAGGAGAACAGTATTCCTGAAATAGCATGTTATGTAACTGCTGTATTTTGCTACTGAACAAGAAATTGTTCCAGATAAAGTTTATTAATCATGGCAAGAGAAAGAGTAATAGAACTCCACTGTACTATTGGTAGAGCTGGGTTGCTGCCAATATCATTTACTGTGCCTGGGGAAAGCCAGGGGAGACACAGACCTGAGCTGCCTTACCTCCTTTCCCCAAAGTAAAGAAAACTAAATATAGCCAAGTTGAAATGATAGCACCTTTGAAGGCACTGGAAGGTTTAAGTTATTCAGATCCTCCAAGCTGATTCCAGCCCACACATTCCCTTTAATCATCAATCTGGAAAGCATGCATTCAATTCCAGTTGGGAAACTTATTTCAACAGATTGAAAAATACCTGTCTTTGACCTGCTCGTTTAAATTCTAGTGTTAAGATACCTTTCCCAACCTGGTATTGGCATCTTGTATGTAATACTCTTCAAGTTTTTTTTTTTAATCAATGACTGGGATGATGACAGAAATCGCATCTATCAAATTTGGGGGTGACGTTACTCTGGGAGGGAGAGCTAATGTGCTGAACAACAGAATCAGGACATAAAATCTTGACAGGCTAGAACAATCTGCTGAGTCTAAAGAGATGAGATTTAATAGGGATAAATGTTAAGTCCTATAATTGGATGACAAAATAACTATACAGGCAGAAGATGGAGAAGATGTGACTAGACAACAGTTTATATGAAAAAGACTTTCTTTCTCTTTCTTTCTTTCTTTCTTTCTTTCTTTCTTTCTTTCTTTCTTTCT
>NW_020940355.1:20898522-20901607 GCF_900497805.2 Vombatus ursinus | reverse complement strand
TCTTTCTTTCTTTCTTTCTTTCTTTCTTTCTTTCTTTCTTTCTTTCTCCAAACTCCATATAAGCCAATGGTGTGATGTAACAGCTCCCAAATTTAATTCAATCTTAGGTTATATTAACAGAAACTCAGTGTTTAGAACAAAGGAGGAGGGGGTCCCACTCTATCTGCTCCAATTAGACCCCATTTACTCAGGGCTTCTTAAATTTTTTCCAGTCCACCCCTTCAGCACTTCTTAAACTGTGGGTCACCACCCCTAGAATACTGTTTTTGCTTCTGTATGCCATGTCCAGATGGTGGCAGCTAGATGGCGCAGTGGATAGAGCATTAGGCCTGGAGTCAGGAAGACATAAGTTCAAATCTAGCCTCAGACTCTAACTACTTGTAGTACTCTAGGCAAGTCACTTAACCCTGTTTGCCTCAGTTTCCTCATCTGTAAAATGAGTTAGAGAAGGAAATAGCAAACTACTCACTACTCACAAACTACTTACTTTACCAAGAAAACACCAAATGGAGTCAGATATAACTGAATAATAGCAATGACTAATAAGGTATTTGGAGTTAGAAAGGACCATAGAGGCTGTTTAATGTAACCTTCCTTATTTAACAGAAGAGGATCTGGTGCCCAAAATGGTTAAATGATTTGATCAGGGTCACACAAGTATTGATAAACAGGTCTGGGATTTGGCTAATTTTCTTTCCACTGTAGTACCCCGGAAAGAGGTATCAGTAGAGCAGATGGGGTTTCAAATTAGGGAAACTTGTAACAAGCAACTAGTAGACCATAAAAAGTCAACTTTATTTACATACAGTTTTACCCAGTACAGGTACCAGTCTCATTACACTTCACTAAAGTCTCCTATAATTTGGCAGCTTTTTTTTATCCCATCTTGAGTTCTTAACATGCATAGAATAACAGTGATCCAAAATATTTTTTCTTCATTAATAATTAAGAAATTACTTTTTTTACTCCAGGTATAAAAGACCAATGATGCCTTCAGGGCTTTCTACAACATCCAAGGGAATCTTTTAGAGTTTTCTGCATTATAGGAGCCTAGGACTTCTGCTGGCAAACTTTAAAATCCTCCTCCCCAATTTTGAACAGGGAGCTGGAGCTGCTGACTTACAGGCTATGGTAGCTAGGTGGCACAGTGGAGACAGTGCTGGGTCTGCAGTCAGGAAGACCTGAGTTCAAATATGGCCTCAGATACTTACTAGCTATGGGACGCTAGGCAAGCCACTAAACCCTGTTTATCTCAGTTTCCTTGTCTGTAAATGGAACTAGAGAAGGAAATGGCAAACCACTCCGGTATCTCTACCAAGAAACCCCCAAAAAGAGGTCACAGAGATGTACACAACTGAAACAACTAAGCAACAACCACATTCCTTCTGAGATAAAACTCCATCCCCACAAAATAAAGAATGATAGGTTCTTACAGGTGATTAAGTTAATCCCTGAACATGAATTAGGCCCTTCGGTCATTCTTTCAGGCTGTTTTTTTTTGGGGGGGGGCTAGGCAATGGGGTTAAGTGACTTGCCCAGGGTCACACAGCTAGTAAGTGTCAAGTATCTGAGGTTAAATTTGAACTCAGGTCCTCCTGACTCCAGGGCCGGTGTTCTATCCATTGCACCACCTAGCTGCCCCTTATGTAGCTATTTTTAAGGCCACCAATCAAGTAATGAAAAATTGAGTTCTAATGTCCCTAACCTGCTTCCAGCCCCTTCTGGCATGCCTAATGACTAACCCATTAAGACCTGACTCAAGGTTTAGTTCCACAGGGTCATGGGATCATAGATTTAGAGTGGGAAAGGGCCTTGGAGGCTATCAAATATATCTACTCCACCTTACAGATGAGTAACATGAGACCCAGAGAGGCTAAGTGACTGACTTGCCCAAGATCACACAGGTAGTAGCTGAGTCATAATTCAAAATGACTAACTCCTGACCTTAAACCTAGTGTATGATCCACTGCACAACACTGACTTGAATGTTATGCCCATTTTCCCAGAGGATATACCTCCCAATATCAAATATCATGCTTGAGGAAATGTCATTACCAAAATTTCAGTTTCAGGTTCAAGATGGTATATGACAGCCCCAATGGATAAGAGTCTGAATTTTCCCATAGTGGAAACACTCAGGAAGGTATGTAAGAAAAGCGGGGGGGAGAGGTCAGGGATAAGAAAGAGGAATCCAAAGTGACAGGAAGCATCAGAACCATGATTAAAACATCATTGTCTGATCCAAGACAATTCTGAAGGACTTATGATAAAAAATATTGCTATAAAACTGTGCACATCTTTTGATCCAGTAATACCATTACTAGGTTTCTAACCCAAAGGGATTTTTTTAAAGGGGGTGGGGAGAAAGGACCTATTTGTACAAAAATATTTATAGCAGCTCTTTTTATGGGGGCAAAAAAATTGGAAATTGAAGGTATGCCCATCAATTGGGGAATGACTGAGCAAGATGTGGTATATCATTGTGATGGGATACTATTGTGCTGTAAAAATGACAAGCAGGACAATTTCAGAAAAAACTAGAAAGACTCACAAACTGATGCAAAGTGAATGAGCAGAACCAGAAGAACATTGTACACAGTAACAGCAATATTGTACAATGATCAGATGATCAACTGTGAATGACTTAGCTATTCTCAGCAACAAAATAACCCCAGACAATTCCAAAGGATTCATGATGAAAAATACTATTCACATCTAGAGAAAAAACTGATGGAGTCTGAATGCAGGTCAAAGCATGCTATTTTCCACTTTTTTGTGGATTTTTTAAAAATCTGTATCTTCTTTTATAACATGACTTTTATGGAAATATGTTTTGCATGATTGCACATTAAAAACCTATATAAAATTGCTTACCATCTCAGGGAAGGGGAGAGGAAGGAGGGTAGGAGAGAATTTGGAACTCAAAATGTTTAAAAAATGAATGTTTTTTTACAATTTTATATGTAGTGGGGGGGGATAAAATATTATTTAAAACAAACCAGTAGTCTCATCTCTGTCACATACTAGACATTGTCCATGGGCAAGTCACTTAATTTCATGCCCCAGGCAACATTTTTTTTTTTTT